>NC_137817.1:54836556-54846556 GCF_963921795.1 Nannobrachium achirus | reverse complement strand
CGGAGCGGCTAACTGCTTTTTTTCACCAGAATCTTTCAGTTCATGATAAAAGCGTGAAAATTGGCATGGACAGTCTCCATGGATCACTTGACAAGAAAATTGTCCGAGGCAATTGAAATTTCAAGATGGCGGCCATTTTTCAAGATGGACACCACCGTAGTGAAGCAATTAAGTGATATAAGGGTTTATTTGATGATGCAAGCATGAAAATTGGCATGAACAGTCTCTGTGGGTCACTTGACAATAAGCAACCCACAGCTATTTGAAATTTCAAGATGGCGGCCATTTTTCAAGATGGCCACCACCTTACGGCGCACTGAAGTGATATAATCGTTTATTTGGTGATACAAGCATGAAAATTGCCATGAGCTGTCTCAAAGGCTCATTTGACAAGAAAATGCCCACAGTCACTTTAAATTTCAAGATGGCGGACATCTTTTTTAAGATTGCCACCACCTAAATGGAGCATTAGGCAATATAATTGTTTAGTTAGTGACACAAGCATGCTAATTGTTATGATCAGTCTCTGACAAGAAATCACTTCCAGCCACTTGAAATTTCTATTTTCAAGATGGCGTCCCACTGGATCCTCAAAAGATCCCTTTTCTCATAGAAATGTATGTATTTTTCATTAAGGAAAAAAATATTTTAGATTACGCTAAAGAACCACTTTCAACACATGAATATACAACTGTGTTGATCATAGATAGATTAGAAAATAGTCAATATCTGCACTACCAGGGCACAAACTGGATGGTGTACAGATCACACAGGATTTGAATGGCATTGGATGAACGATCGGACTAAGTGTAGGGTTACGGCATGAACTTAGTTGTATCCCTTGCATCAAAGTGCTTGGTAAAATGTGGTAAAATGATAAACTACTGCTGCTGAAGACACAGAAGATACCAAATATATCCATATTAAGAGGCCAAGAAGATCCCAGCACTCAAAAGCTTTGTGCTTTATCTGTGAAGATGAGAATGTAACGTCCCCTATACAGGACGCAATGATAAGCTTTGCAAGGAGCTTCTTGTCACTTAGATTCCTGGCACATTCATTAACCCTTTCATTAAGTTTCATTGTCATTGCGTCCTGTAAGGGGGACGTTGCACTGTCATCTTCACAGATAAAGCACAAAGCTTTTGAGGGCTGGGATCTTCTTGGCCTCTTGACATGATATCTTTGGTGTCTTCAGCAGCAGTAGATGCTCTCTTTTGGGCCCTTTCCAGCTCTGTGTTGTTTACAGCTTGAATGATATTTTGCCGTGTGTCTTGTCAATGTGCTTTCTATACCATCACCTTCATCTAGTCGGGTTGGACTAAGTAAGATAGGAAAAGCATTGATTTTATTTATAGTGACTCATATAATAGACTACATGACAACCAGGAATAGTCTGGTGACCACCAGAGAGACGGGTGACAGCCGGAATGTAGACGACATCCGGGAGCAGGTTGGGTTAGCGCCCCAGCTTGTGTCTTCCATGAGGAAGAAGCCCAACAACCCCACTGTGAGGCCTTTAGGAGGGCCATTCAAGCCACAAGCGGAGCCTGCATGCATCACCACCATTGGGCCAGGTGGAGCCTGCAGTACCATTGTGGCTCAAAATCCACCACTCCTGAGTGAAATGTCTGGGGCTGGAGTATGGTGCAACGCACAGGTCCTGGACCTGGTGAGACATAGGAGGGGCCCGGACAGGAGTCAATCCACAAAGCTTAGTCCCTCCATGCATGCGCTAGATTTTCCTCTCCCAGTCTCGGCCGAGTAGTTCCAGAGCGGTGGAGTGAATGGTCCTGTCTTTCTTTAATGGGACTGATGGTGGGTAGCTACCGGGACATAAATCGGGACTTAATCAACCCCGGCTGGGTCAACCAAGTGAGGGGCATGATGTTGCGAGACCCGAAATCCTGATGAGCTTGGGCTACATCACTGAGGTGCATCCATGCAATGTTTTTTTTTGTTCTGAAATAATGGAACATTTCTTGCAATGGTATCATAACCAAGATTGTGCTCTCTGCTGAATTGTTTTTCCTCTGTGACCTGCTGACAAATGAAACATCTGTCCCAGTTAGTTTTCTCAACTGTTATGATGGCTTCTGTCATGTCTTAGGCAGAGGCAGAGGGTTTATCCTTGAACCACATTTTACCAAGCACTTTGATGTATGGGATACAACTAAGTTCATACCTTAACCCTACACTTGGTCCAATCGTTCTTCCAATGCCGTTTAAATACTGTTTAACCTTGGCTCGGCTCTCCCGTGCTGGCACAACCTGTCAATTCAGGTGCAGCTATCTGTTTTGGGGTAATTAGACAACATTTGGGATACTAACTTTCAATTAGCTGACATTGAACCTCATTCTGAGTTTAACAGCAGTGATATATCACCAGCGTGTCCTGGTAGTGCAGATAATCTCTCTTTTCTAATCTTTCTATGATCCACACAGTTGTATTTTGATGTGTTAAAAGTTGTTCTTTAACATAATCTAAAATGGAATAACACCAAATCGTCCTTAATGAAAAATACATACATTTATATGAGAAAATGTACCTTTTGAGGATCCAGGGGGCCATCTTGAAAATAGAAATTTCAAGTGGCTGGAAGTGATTTCTTGTCATAAAGACTGCTCATATCAATTTGCGTATACTTGTGTCACTAACTAAACCATTCTATTGCTTAATGCTCCATTTAGGTGGTGGGCTGGTGGCAATCTTGTAAAACGGCCGCCATCTTGAAAATTCAAGTGGCTGTGGGTGGCTTATTGTCAAGTTACCCACAGAGACTGCTCATGTAAATTATCATGCTTGTATCACCAAATAAACCCTTATATCACTTAATTGCTTCACTACAGTGGTGGCCATCTTGAAAAATGCCCGCCATCTTGAAATTTCAAGTGGCTGTGGGTGGCTTATTGTCAAGTGACCCACAGAGACTGCTCATGCCAATTTTCATGCTTGTACCACCAAATATACCATTACATTACTTAAATTCTGCACTAAGGTGTTGGCCATCTTGAAAAATGGCCGCCATATTGAAATTTCAATTGCCTAGGACAATTTTCTTGTCAAGTGACCCATGGAGACTGCTCATGCCAATTTTCACGCTTTTATCATAAAATGAAAGATCGTAGCACTTAACCGCTCCGCTACAAGGTAACAATAATTAAAAGGAAAATGAGTAACAGATCATTTAGACCAGTGGTCCTCAAAGTGGGGTCCAGGGACTCTCTGGGTTCCTTTTGGGAGGTCTAAATTGACCCATACAAGTATGTAACTCTTTTATGTTTGAGAACTACTGATTTAGACTAAAATGTAGGTTTAAATGAGTTCTGCAATGAATCTCTGTATTGACAATTCAACAGGATTTCTTTATAAGGCTCCCTCATCGTATCACGATATACAGTATACAATATCTCTGAAAAGGAGTATCGTCTCAACAACATATCGCTCACCCCTAGTGTCTACGTTGGTACAGGGGAGGGTGATCACTGGCACACTGGCAGAAGTGTGAGAGAGAGAGGAGGATCTTTGGTTGATCATTTAATATTTATGTAATATATAGTCTGGGTGATACACTATGCGGTTGACACTAAGGTCTCAGAAAAGTAAATCTTCCATTATAAAATGATAGGTAAGATTTTAATTACCGCTCAATTTAACACTTTTTTTTACCCCCTGGGGCTGTGCGATACATGTCATACCTTATCCAAATACCTACATAGCTGTGCTTGAATACTGTATGACTACGGGTTCAGCGCTCTGGCCACGTTCAGGTGTTTAGACAGATATCTTGTGTTGTGTTAGACGGTTGCGTCCCCGCTTAAATGAGCGCTTGCCCGGTCGGGCAACCTGAAAGCCAACTTCACCTGCCCGAACGTTTTATTTACCTGCCGGGGGCAGGTGGGCAAGCTTTAGTGTCAATGCCTGTGTGCCTGTAAGCACACAACGCCTCGCAACGCGAGGCGTTGTGTGCTTGTAGATCTGCTGTTTTCACCAGTTTAAATCGTTTTTGAAATGATAAATACAAAGCGAACCATTTTGGACATACAAGGTTTTCACCCGACAACGACAAAAAAATGTTTGCATCATGGACCCCTCACAGTTTAATTCTGCTTACACCCGTGAGATTGTTCCTTATTTTTCCAGTTTCTATGTTCTGTGCGTGCGTGCGTGCGTGCGTTGGGTGACGGGGTGCGGCTACAGTACACTAACACATTTCTCCTGTACTACTCCAGCGTACGCACGTCACCGCGGAGTAAATATTTGCCCCAAACCTGCGGAGTTGGACGCGGGTTCGGGGGGAGGGGGAGGGGGAGGGGGTGCTTTGATGTTCGGCGATCAATTCCGCCGTACTGCGTTTGTGTGTGTGTTCTCTCTCTCTCTCTGTGTGTGTGTGTGTGTGTGTGTGTGTGTGTGTGTGTGTGCGCGCGGCGTTCCCCCCTCTTCTGTGTTGACCTCACATTCCGAGCGCCCGCCCACGCCGGTAAACACGCCCACACGTCAGGAAAACAAACAGCGCGCGCGGAGCGGCGGACCAACACACACACACACACACACACACACACACACACACACACACACACACACACACACACACACACACACACACACACACACACACACACACAGAAAGGTCCGAGCCTCTCTGGTCCCCCGGCGAGTGACACGCGGGTCATTACCACGCAAAGGCACCCGATGACTCCCTCCAAAGTAACCCCTCTCCCCCTTTTACAGTAAACACTGGAGGTATGGAGGGAGAGAGAGAGAGAGAGAGAGAGAGAGGGAGGGGATGGGGACACTCAGAGAGCCAGGAGTAGACAGTCTATGGCCGTGGTTCTCAAACTCTTTCATGTCAAGGACCCCTAAATTGACACTTATTAGTCCACGGACCCCCCATTTGAAATGATTTGCCCCCATTAGAGAAGATTTTGACAGCTCTTGAGTCTTCAACCTTTTCAGGCCTCGACCCCCCAGAAGAATCATATTTGAACTGAGGACCCCCCAGGCACCCTGATAAGCACTTGGAATGATCAATGAAGGAGTTGAGGCATTACATTTTCGGTTCCACAGATACATATTGTTTCAATTTGGCCAATGTTTGACCAGTTTTTATAGGATAGTTTGTTGATTACCTTGCATGCAGTACTTCTGATCCACGTGGTTCCTCAATTAGTTTTCCCCAAGGACCGGATTATGTCTAGGGTACCAAGCCGAGGGGCAACATTGCAGGGGGCGGCGGTGGCGTTCCCGCAACTCCAGAGACAGTTCAGATATCGTCACTATCGGGCAAAAACCTTGTATCTCCAAGTTTTTTGGTTTTGTCACAGAAGTGACAAAACTGGTGAAAACAACAGATCTACAAGCACACAACGCCTCGCGATGCGAGACGTTGTGTGCTTGTAGATTGGCTGTTTTCACTAGTTTAGTACATTTTTTAGACGATAGATACCGGTACAAAACAAACAGTTTTGGACATACAAGGTTTCCACCTAACAACAACAATATACTAGTGTTGTTGCTGCTCTTATACCACCATTATTACTGTGGTTGGTGGGGGCCAGACAGTAGCCTCCCGCGGGCCACAAATGGCCCGCGGGCCGCCTATTGGGGAACCCTGCTATACACAGTAGTAAATGATAGTATTATTATATAACAGATAACAGTGTAGAGATTACGCAACTTTGCGTTTAAAGGGCTGATAAACATACTGTATACTGCACGTCTCGCCAAGCTCTTTCTTTAGTCGCCCGTTGCGAGGCAGCCCAAAGCGCGTCCGTTTACGGTATACGACAGACAGGTTATAGGCTGATTGCCGCCTCTTAAAAGCCTTAACCCATTTAGGCCTAGAATTATTGCATGCTTTAACTATAAAAAAATAGCAGATATACAAGCTCACAGCGCGGCACCGAGTGCCGCGCTGCGAGCTTGTAGATCTGCTATTTTTGGAAAAAGTCGTGAAAATGGGTGCAAATCTTTGAATACATGTATTTTCAAAGCGAACGTTTATAACTCAGATTTTGCTTCTGGGTGGTCCCTGGAACTAAATATTTTGAGATGGGGGTCCGTGGCCAAATACATATCATTTTGGGGGTCCTTCACATGAAAAAGTTGACATAGTAGTCTCTCAAGAACAGGCTAGCTGAGCTCCATTTAAGTGAAAAGGACCTTTTCTTTGACGATGACCGGACAGATTGCTGACATGGAAACATAGGTTTTTCAAAAAAAAAACTTAGAAGGATTCAAAAGACACTTATAGAATCGGGTCAAAATTCTAATTTTCACGACTTTTTCAAAAATAGCAGATTGTATATCTGCTATTTTTCAATAGTCAAAGCATAAAATAATAATACACAATATGTGTACCCGTTCTGAATGCGTTAAAAGCCTTAATTGCCTTACAGAGGTGCGTTAGTGTAATTACCACACAGCAGGACAGGTGACAGCCACCCCCCATGGCTCTCTCCCTACGCTCACAGCCAACACCCAAACCCTACAGCCTCACACCCAGCCAGCCACTCCCCATTCGGCACACGCAGGTAACCATGACTCAGCCAGGGAGGGCCCCGGCCATAGAAACAATAGAAAATAAAGAACTGCTCTGCTCTGCTCCCTGCTACGGCATTAAGCTGAATCACTGCAATGTCTGTCGAGATACCATACGAGCGCTCTTTAGTGGTGTAACATTTTATACTTAAGTAAAAAGTGGCATCACTGCGATGTGGAAATGTACCCTGTTACATAAGTAAAAGTCCAGGGATTCAAAATTGACTTGCGTAAAAGTATGAAAGTATTATTTGGTATGGGTCTCAACATTTTCAAACACTTTGTTTGTTTGTTCGTGTAGGACTACACAGCCAAGAAGTGGTATCGTAATCCAGTTCAACGAGGCCGCTGACTCCACGTGGTGATTTGGAGTCACAAAAGTGCAATATTTGCCTCTGAGAGGTATAGTGGAGTAGAAGTAAAAAGTACTGATTATTGGAAACACTCCAGTAAAGTAAAAAACAGCTCAAAAGTATACGTAAAGGAGTAGTTCACCCCCAAAATGACTCACCCCATGGGGACTTGAGTTCAATAATATTCTTTTGTTATTGTCGCATTACTAAGCCAATAATTTGGTTATAATAAATGTACCCCCATTGATTCCGGATGGAGACCCAAATGCATTTGGGTCCTGGGGTCTCCATCTGGAATCAATGGGCCTACAAAGCTTCTCCTCAAATTATTATCTTAGTAATGCGACAAAAACTAAAAAAAATATTATTGAACTCAAGTCTCCATAGGGTGAGTCATCAATAGGAAAAAAGTCATTTTGGGGGTGAACTACTCCTTTAAGAACAGTGCTTTGGTAAATGTACATACTGTAGTTACTTTACACACTCGGTGCCGCGCTGTGAGCCTTCATGTTTATCTGCTATTTTTTAATAGTTAAAGCATAAAATGACGCGTAATAATGCGTTCCCACACTAAATGGGTTAAGAACAGTGCTTGAGTAAATGTAGTTACTTCACACACCCCCCCACCTTACAAATAAGTGTGCTAGTAGGACACAGTGGTGTCCCGTTGCACCACATGTAAGTGATGCACGTCCGTTCACCACCAGCTCTGCGTTAATCATTCATCAGCGGGCTTGTTGTTACTGTACCGTGTGTGTGTGTGTGTGTGTGTGTGCGCGTGCGTGCGTGCGTGCCATGGGGGGCATAAGCCCTCATACCAGGGGTCTTCAACCCTTTTCACATCAAGGTCCATTATTTATAGGAACAGAACCACCATCTGACGAGGTTTAGAGTCTTAAATTGACTGTCTTAAAGGAGTAGTTCACCCCCCAAAATGACTTTTTTTCTATTGATTACTCACGCCATGGAGACTTGAGTTAAATATATATATTTTTTTTTTGTATTTGTATTTGCATTCCTAAGACAATAATAGATTTACCCCCGTTGATTCCGGATGGGGACCAGGATGAGGATTAATGCATTTGGGTCCCAATCCGGAATCAATGGGGGTAAAGTTATAATATATATTTTTTTGTCCTAAGAATGCAACAAAAGCAAAAATATATTATTGAACTCAAGTGTCCAGGGCGTGAGTAATCAATAGAAAATAAGTCATTTTGGGGGTGAACTACTCCTTTAAGTACCAGCTCTTATGCCTTATGCTCTTATGCTTATCTTGTGTTAAGAGTTAAAGATCTATGAGGGTCCATTTGGTTACCATCTCTCCCATCATTTAGCTGGGGACCACCTGGAACCACTGTTGGTCCCCCGCCAAACCACTGCCTCATTCATACCAAACCTCCTACTTTGCAAGAATTTTAGCCATTCTCTTATGCAGAGTAATATTCACACACACACACACACACACACACACACACACACACACACACACACACACACGCACGCCACGCCACACACAAGCACGCCTGTAACACAGCAGCAGCCTCTTATCGGTCACGAGCTGAAATTAATGCGCGCATCAACATGACCAGCAGCTTCTACGGAAAAGCTCGGAGACTCTGTGCTTCACTCTGTGTTCGTGCGTGCGTGCGAGCGTGCGAGCGTGCGTGCGTGCGTGCGTGCGTGCGTGCGTGCGTGCGTGCGTGCGTGCGTGCGTGCGTGCGTGCGTACGTGCGTGCGTGCGTGCGTGCGTGCGTGTGTGTGTGTGTGTGTGTGAGAATGTGTGCCAGTAGGGCAGAGTACTCATGGAGCGAACAGCAGCCCTGCTGTGTTGCTCGGGTAGAAAGCCCTCTCCTCAGGAGCAGGGTGGAGGGGGGGGGGGGGGTGGGGGGGGGGGCGTCCAAATCTGGCCCTGCACCAGGACACGAGGGGCAGCTGTGTTTCTCAGGAGGAAGATAGAGGGGGTGGCGTGGGGGGTGGGGGGGGGGGGCGACTGGGCGGAGAAACACACACCACCACCACCTCCTCCTCCTTCTCCCTCCCCAGAGCCTTAGAGACTTGGAGAGTAACGCCAATGCGGGGTCAGAAATGCAGCGCCGGTCACGTGGTTCATGTACGCCGCCGGAAATGTCACTTTCCCACTCATAGACTCCAATGACATTCTGTAAACTTCCCGGTTCGCGCTGTGTCACTATGCACCGATAGATGTGTCAACAGGGGGAGTTACTACAGGGGATCCTCCAAATCTTCCAATCCTTTTTATATTAACAACTTGAACCCTAGTGTCCATATTCTGTATTTTCGGCAAAGAGGTTTGGTGTAGAGGGGAAAAAGAGCAGACAAAGTACAGAGTGAAAGGTCAACTTTATTAAGTGTTGACCTTTATTCAAGTGGTTAAATATCTGAAAACACAAATTGACATGAATCCAAAATACACTGACGATTGTGCTGTCAAACAATGAAACTATATATATGAAAAGGTTGTGGGGGTCCCTGCTTCATCTCTCTCTCAACTAAGGCGTCCTTGACCTGAACATGTTGAAGACCCTTGACTTGGAGAGTTCCGCCAATGCGGGGTCAGAAACAGCGCCGGTTACGTGGTTCATGTACGCTGGAAATGTCACTTTCCCCCTCATAGACTCCAATGCATTCTGTAAACCTCCGGGTTCGTGCTATGTCACTATGCGCCAATAGATGTGTATGAAGAAGACCTGCATGCCCAATGAAGTGAACGGAGGTGGCGCGACTCTCTCTGAATACAAGGCTCTGCTCCTCCCTCCTTCTCGTGTCTTGTCCGAGGAGGAGCCGCCGCCGTTACGCCAGACAGTGCAGTTCATTTCACACTTTGTTTTGAATTTGTGTTTAAAATATATTATCGTCATTGTCGGGTGGAAACCTTGTATCTCCAAGTTTCAAATTTGTACGTTCTTTCGCAAAGTAAAGGCCTGCTTCATCATACAAGGCAGTCGCACAAAAGTAGTGAAAACAGCAGATCTTCAAGCACACACAACAATGCGGAACGAACGTTTGTGCGTGCACGCCGTATGTGCACACGCGTGCGTCTCTCTGTATGGAGTTTACAGTTTAAAAAAACCTCCGTCGGACA
>NC_137817.1:54826852-54836356 GCF_963921795.1 Nannobrachium achirus | reverse complement strand
GTTTCTTTTTAAAAGTATGACGTTTTCTGTTGCCAAATATGTCAGCCATTTCTTTGTATATTTAGGTCATGTGTCATATCTGCCATGTGCAACTTCAAACCTAAAATCCAACACAATTAAATCGTTAATCGAAATTATTTGAGTGACAATTAATCGTCATGTAAAATGTCACAATCGTGACAGCCCTATTGGTCACACATTGATTGATTGAATATTGCATTAGACAAAAATGAAGAACAGTACAAGTATAGTCAATACAATAAAAAAAATGTAGTACAGTACAAGTACAGTTAAACACCCTGCCTAAAAGGAACACCCCAAACGAGTTATTTTACGGTCTTGTTTACATTCAGAGGAATACTATATTTCTACATGTGTGCGTGGAGCGACAGAATACATGCTGTGACATCAGGACTGGAGCTGTTGCTAAACATAAACTCCCCCCACCCCACCCCCACCCCAGAGGAGAGGGGATGCGGGAGAATGCTAAATCTGCGGTGTCCACTTGGCTTGGGGGCTCGACGGTTTTTGCATTCCATGCCTTTTTTTCTTTCTTTCTTCTCTCCTCTCATTCTCTCTCTCTCTCCCTCTCTCTCTCTTTCTCTCTCTCTCTCTCTCTCTCTCTCTCTCTCTCTCTTTCTCTCTCTCTCTCTCTCTCTCTCTCTCCCTCCCTTCACAAACCAAGGTTTTCCTGTGGGACAGGAAGTTAGCGCTGCTTCCCGTCGCAGTCCTCTTTCATGTGGTCACTTCCTGGTGTTCCGTTCCGTTCCGTTCTACTCTCTTAGCCTCAAGAAAAAGAATCTGAATCATCAGAATCTATATTATTGACATATCGTCGTTGTCGGGCATAAACCTTGTATCTCCAAGTTCCAAATTAGTATGTTTTTTCGTAAAAGCAAAGCCCTGCTTCATCAGACAAGGCCGTCGCACAAAAGTAGTGAAAACAGCAGATCTACAAGCACACAACGGCGTTGTGTGCTTGTAGATCGGCATGTTTTCACTAGTTTAGTTCATTTTTAAAATGATATATACAAAATGAACGGTTTTGGACATACAAGGTTTCCACCCGACAACGACGATATCTTTCTTTTGTGCGAGCTCCACAGGGAGCTGGGTGGGTGGGTGGCGCGCCATTCACACACACACATTCGTACACCGATGGCGGAGGAAACCATGCAAGGCACCAACCTGCCCAAGACACTGAACTATAGGGGTTCAGTGTCTTGCATGTCTGAAAACAGCATCTACAAGCACACAACGCCTCGCGATGCAAGCCGTTGTGTGCTTGTAGATCGGCTATTTTCACTAGTTTAAATCATTTTTTAAATGTGAAAATACAAAACGAACGGTTTTGGACATACAAGGTTTCCACTCGACAACAACGACATATTATCTACTGTAGTATACAGCAGGGGTCTTCAATGTTTTCAGGCCAAGGACCCCTTAGTTGAGAGAGAGATGAATCAGGGACCCCACAACCTTATCATATTCCGTATAGTTTCATTGTTTGACAGCACAATCGTGAATCGTCAGTATATTTTGGATTCATGTCAATTCGTGTTTTCAGATATTTAACCACTTGAACTGTCAATAGGCCTAGTTAATGAACTTGACCTTTCACTCTGTACTTAGTCTGCTCTTTTCCCCCTCTACACCAAAGCTCTTTGCCGAAAATAGCCGATCTACAAGCTCACAACGCGAGGCGTTGTGAGCTTGTTGATCTGCTATTTTTGGCTAAAGTTCTCCGAATATGGACATTAGGGTTCAAGTTGTTAATAAAAAAGGAGAAAAAAATGTTTCTATCTCACAAACATTTGGAGGACCCCCTGTAGTAACAATGCTGACCCCCTAGGGGTCCCGGACCCCCTGTTGAAGACCACTGGTATACAGTATGTCAAGCTGAGAGTGGAGTGGAGAGGACAAAAGGCTACGGCAGTATTTCATCCTAGACCAGCACTCAATACATGACACAAACCATTCAGGCACAGTTTGGGGCTGTTATTGGTCACTGCTTTAGCACCATAACATTTCCCTCGTGGTATTATGATAAGTTGTCAGTGTGTTGATAATGAGTACTATTATCAAAGGTTAACAAAGGAATGTCCTGTTGTTTTTTTTGTGTTTCTCTTTCAAATCGGCTCTGGATAGGGGGGGGATGGGGGAGGGGGGGTTCAGGGGACAAGACGGAATTCTCCAGCTGCAAGTATATTGACCGACGTCGAGACGGGCGTTATCGTCCAATATATCGCCACTGTCAGGCAAGAAACCTTGTATCTCCAAGTTTCAAATTTTCAAATTTTCAAAGTAAAGCCCTGCTTCATCATCATACAAGACTTTGGCACAAAGGTAGTGAAAACAGCAGATCTGCAGACGAGGCGTTGTGTGCTTGTTGATCAGCATTTTTCACTAGTTTAAATCTTTTTTGATGCGGTGGAGCCGCCTCCCAATGTTTCGCTTTATCTGTCTGTCTGTCTGTCTGTCTGTCTGTCTGTCTGTCTGTCTGTCTGTCCCTGTTAGGATGAAGTTTGACCAAGTGGCGCGCTATGTTTCTTTAGTACAACGGTGCGTGGCCGGAGTTATGTTTCTTTAGTACAACGGTGCATGGCCGGAGTTATGTTGTTTCATTAGTACATCAGTGCGTTACCAGAGTTATGTTTCATTAGTACAACGGTGCGTGGCCAAGAGTTATGTTTCATTAGTACAACGGTGTGTGGCCGGATTTTTAAACTATAAAAACAGGAACAGATTGAGAAGACCACTGTTGCGCAGCCTAGACACACACACACACACACACAGGGTATAGCTGCTCAAATTCACCGCTCCACTTCGAACTGAGGTTTGATTTTTTTACACGATAAATACAAAACAAACAGTTTTGGATATACAAGGTGTCCACCCGACAGCATATTTTTTTTTTTTTTATCCAACAGGAGATAACAGCGTCCTCCGGCTACCGGTAATCAAAGTTCATTTCTGCAGCAAAAAGAATCCTGTTCTTTTGTAACCTTGGGGGGCTGAGGAATGTTGATTGTGATGGCTGGGGCTGGGAATCCTGCCGCTTTTTTAGCTGTTTCCTAACAGATACCGAGCGGTCGGGCCGCGATTATGTTTGAACTTTGCACACAGTGATTAGCTGGAATGTTAAGATTCCTGTGTACTGCGGACGGCGCTAACAGTAAATCAAACATTTGTCACATGCACGCCGTCGGTCCCCAGCAGCCTTCTTCCCACAGTGGGAAACGGGGTCAAAAGTAATTCAGTGGACGGACAAATGATATCAGTGGATTATGGATGATACGGCGTTTTCATGAGCTATGCTGTATTAATTAGCGCAACTAGTTAGCGCGACTAGTTAATTAGGGGCTTCTGTTTGTTTTTTTCCCCCGGTGGTGCTCTTTGAAATTGGCAAGATGTCAGATCGAACACTGCAGCATTTCTTAAACCATACAATGTATAAAAATGGTTGTTAAAATATGAAAATGTGCATGCACTAAAAGGTTGTACTGATAGGCTATATACTATGTGTAGATATACCGTAGTAGCCTATGTCGGGGGTCTTCGACAGGGGGGGCAGGACCCCTAGGGGTCCTCAGATTTACTACAGACATTTTTTTTTTTTTTGATAGGAGTTTTTTGTTGTTGTTTTTTACATGAACCACTTCAACTCTATATCCCTATTCTGAGAGGAACATTAGCAGATCTACAAGCTCACAACGCCTCGCGCTGGTGTAGAAGGAAAGAAGGAGCAAGCCAAGGCTCATATTGTATGTTCGTGGCAACAAGCCAACATGGCAATGACCAAAGGGGTGTAACGATATAGTAACTGAATCGAAAAATCTGTTTTCATTTGCAATGATCTACTGTATTGTTATTATAATATCGTAGTGTTTTGGCTTTGTATCGCATCGTATCGTTTTAAAAACGCGGTAAACGGTATCGAATCGTTTTGCAATGCAAATAATTGATTGTATGGAAACTAACTAAGTATTTGTGCCTTGTATTTGGCAATCTTAAGAGGGAAAATTACAAAGAGGGGTCTAATTACCTTTCCATTCCATATAGCTGACTCTTGGTCTATCGATAGCCTAAATGTGTTCATGTCAAGGTGCAGGTTTGTCCATATGTGTTGATATATAATGTCCATGTATTTGCTAGATAATCACAGCGTTCACTTCCATAACAATAGATTTTTCACACGTTTTACACAGATTTAATTTCTTTGCTAAATAGTTGCTATATCGATTTTAAATCATTGAATCGAACCGTATCGTATCGCCATGAATGAACCAATATCGTCCATGTTTTGTATAGTTAACCATGTATCAACCAAGCTCCGCACCATGGGAGACAGAGCATTCTATGCAGCCGCCCCCCTGCTATGGAACTCACTCCCAGACCACCTAAGAGCTCCACAGTCTGTTGATGTTTTTAAAAGAGGACTAAAGACTTTCCTTTTTAACAAAGCTTTTGGTTAGCTAAGCTTTTATGTCTTTAAAACCCTGCCTTTTAACTTGTTTTAACTTGCTTTGATTGCCTTTTGCCAACGTTTTATCTTATGCTGTTTTTATTGTATCTGTACTGTAGCACTTTGAGGTTTGCTGTCAAATGTAAAGTGCGTTACAAATACATTTATTATTATTATGTATCGTGATGCGTATCGATGGGTAAAATGTATTGTTACACCCCTAACAATGACCTCCCAAAGTCCTCAGACTCTGAAATGTTGAACAATGGTCAACATTTATGTGAAACCAAAGTTAAAACCAGAGAATAAAGTTGGAACGAGATAAACCTATAGGATCACGTCTCTGCCAGAGCTCAACCAAAGTCGAGCCTTCTTTTCCTGGGTCTGTGTGTTATTGTGTTTCTTTGTCGTTTTCTTTGGAGCCATGCTGTTATCGTCTCCGCTGTTTGTTTTGGGTTTGATGCACAACATCACAATAACACATGGACCCAAGGCAAGGGGGATCGACTGGTATACTGTTCTCTCACTGGTGGAAACCGATGCTTATCGTAACCACAGTCTGCGACAGAGCCAAATATTTAACCTGACAGATAGCCTAGTCAGGAACGCTCTCGCCGAGCGCCGGAACCCACGCAACGATCTTGTCACAGAGGCTTTCAACACGCAGCGAGCAAGACCTCTGCGAGCGAAGCCCCATCTTGTGTCAGATCGTGGGTTTTGCCGGCGAGCGCCAGAAATGATCGGCGACGGCATAATCGGAGCAAATACAAGTATAAGCCCTTTAGTTCTCACAAGTATAGTGATACGTGTGTGTGTGTGTGTGTGTGTGTGTGTGTGTGTGTGTGTGTGTGTGTGTGTGTGTGTGTGTGTGTGTGTGTGTGTGTGTGTGTGTGTGTGTGTGTGTGTGTGTGTGTGTGCGCGCGCGGCGCGCGCGCGTGCGTGCGTGCGTGCGTGCGTGCGTGCGTGTGCGTGTGCGTCTGTGTGGGTGCATGTGTGTGTGCGCGTGCGTGTGTGTGCAGGTTGTTGTCCCTCCTGTCACCAGGATCAAGCACGTGTACACATAGACATCAAAGGGGCCTTTTAGTCCAGACCATGAATGCAGTTTTTACTATGGTTAAAGAAATGAAAAAGCCCTGTCTTTCAATGCTATACCTGAAGGCAGCATGCAAGAGAATTGACATGTTTAAACTCTCCTGAACTTCAATGCAGCATCTTATGTTGAAAGAATTGCCCTTTTTGTGTAGAAATCCATACCGTTACGCCACATGTCCAGTATTGACTTGATTATGCTTAGTTCAGTTTACAGTTTAGACATTTAGCAGACGCTTTTAATCCAAAGCGACTTACAATAAGCAGATAAAACATCACAATAATATATAATATGTCAGTACATCAACAGCAATATAACAAATGCAAATGAATATCTATCTAGAAAACAATATAATCAGTCAAGAAAAAAAGGTTCTAAAAAAAAACTAAAAACAAATGCTAACTACCTTCCTATATGGTCATTGAGTGTTTCAGTAGTGCTAAGGGTTTAGGTGGAGTCTGAAGAGGTGAGTCGTCAGTCCACGGCGAAAGCTAGCGAGTGAGTCCGTTGTTCTAAGTGCGACAGGGAGTTTATTCCACAACTTGGGGGCCAGGAGGGCAAACTGTCTCGGATGTTCCAGTTCAGTGTGGTATCAAGCTCACAACGCGTTGCAGCGTGACGCGTTGTGAGCTTGGAGGGCTACTATTTGCTATAGGGGTTGTATATTTCTATATATCTCAGCCACACCAACTCAAAACGGCCAAAGACGGATTCTGTTCGGCGGTTCCCGACATTCGGTCGTGTTGGAAGTCACCATTATTACAGAAATATATACTGCATGCTATGCTGAACGTAATCCACTTAGTGTCATCTTTTCAAAATGCATATTTACCGTACAGTTTGTGTTTGTATGCTTATTTCGCAATACCTATTGCGCAATCCTCTGTAGAGTGAGTTTGTCATCATGGTCACAAGAGTATCGGGTTTCAAGAGGGAAGGGGGGGGTTAGAGAGAGAGAGAGAGGAGAGAGAGAAGAGAGAGAGAGAGAAAGAAAGAGAGAGAGAGAGAGAGAGAGAGAGAGAGAGAGAGAGAGAGAGGTACAGTAAGATACAGTAGATTACAGTACAGTAAGATACAGTACAGCAAGGTACAGCATAGTACAGTACAATACGGTACAGCAAGGTACAGTAGAGTACAGCAAAGTACAGTACAATACGGTACAGCAAGGTACAGTAGAGTACAGCAAAGTACAGTACAATACGGTACAGTCAGGTACAGTAGAGTAAGATACAGTAGATTACAGTACAGTAAGATACAGTACAGCAAGGTACAGCATAGTACAGTACAATACGGTACAGCAAGGTACAGTAGAGTACAGCAAAGTACAGTACAATACGGTACAGCAAGGTACAGTAGAGTACAGCAAAGTACAGTACAATACGGTACAGTCAGGTACAGTAAAGTAAAGCAAAGTACAGTAAGGTAAGGTAAAGTAGAGTACAGTACAATACGGTACAGTAAGATACAGTAGATTACAGTACAGTAAGATACAGTACAGCAAGGTACAGCATAGTACAGTACAATACGGTACAGCAAGGTACAGTAGAGTACAGCAAAGTACAGTACAATACGGTACAGCAAGGTACAGTAGAGTACAGCAAAGTACAGTACAATACGGTACAGTCAGGTACAGTAGAGTAAAGCAAAGTACAGTAAGGTAAAGTAGAGTACAGTGCAATACGGTACAGTACAGTACAGTACAGTACAGCAAAGTACAGTACAGTACAATACGGTACAGTCAGGTACAGTAGTGTACAGCAAAGTACAGTAAGGTAAAGTAGAGTACAGTAGAGTACAGCAAAGTACAGTAAGGTAAAGTAGAGTACAGTAGAGTACAGCAAAGTACAGTAAGGTAAAGTAGAGCACAGTAGAGTACAGGACAGTAAGGTAAAGTAGAGTACAGTAGAGTACATTAAAGTACAGTACAGTAAGGTAAAGTAGAGTACAGTAGAGTACATTAAAGTACAGTAAGGTAAAGTAAGGTACAGTAGAGTACATTAAAGTACAGGACAGTAAGGTAAAGTAGAGTACAGTAGAGTACATTAAAGTACATTAATGTACAAAGTACAATACAGTAAGGTACAGTAGAGTACAGTACAGTAAGGTACAGTAGAGTACATTAAAGTACAGTACAGTAAGGTACAGTACAGTACATTAAAGTACAGTACAGTAAGGTACAGTAGAGTACATTAAAGTACAGTACAGTAAGGTACAGTAGAGTACAGTAGAGTACAGTAAAGTACGGTACAGTAGAGTACAGTAAAGTACAGTACAGTAAGTGGATGGATGGATGTGGATGGATGCATGGATGGATGGATGGATGGATGGATGGATGGATGTGGATGGATGGATGGATGGATGGATGGATGGATCGATGCATGGATGTGGATGGATGGATGGATGGATGGATGCATGGATGGATGGATGGATGGATGCGAATGGATGGATGTGGATGGATGGATGTGGATGGGTGGATGGATGTGGATGGATGGATGGATGGATGTGGATGGATGTGGATGGATGGATGTGGATGGATGGATGGATGGACAGACAGACAGACAGACAGATGGATGGATGGATGTGGATGGATGGATGGATGTGGATGGATGGATGCATGGATGGATGTGGATGGATGGATGGATGTGGATGGGTGGATGTGGATGGATGGATGCATGGATGGATGGATGTGGATGGATGGATGGATGGATGTGGTTGGATGCATGGATGGATGGATGGATGGATGTGGATGGATGGATGGATGGATGTGGATGGATGGATGGATGGATGTGGATGGATGGATGTGTGGATGGATGGATGGATGGATGGATGTGGATTGATGGATGTGGATGGATGGATGGATGTGTGGATGGATGGATGGATGTGGATGGATGGATGTGGATGGATGGATGGATGTGGGTGGATCACTGCTGCAACGTAGCTGTGAGCGCCTGCGAAGCAGGCGCGATCTCTAGATGTGAGCGGCCCGAAGGGCCGCGAACCTCTAGTTTCCACCAAAAGGTGGCCTTTTAGAAATGTCAGCCCCTGCCTCTCTAACATTCTCTGCACGTCCCTGACCAGGATGATACAGTGATGTCACCGAGACATCCCGGCGTCTGGACACACTCTGCTCTCAGTGTCATGGGAGACAGAGACTCATGACCAGACAGTGTGCGTGCGTGCGTGCGTGCGTGCGTGCGTGCATGCGTGTGTGTGTCTCTCTCTGTGTGAGAGAGAGAGACATTACATCCCCTGGACATACTGTACGCGTGTATCTATAGAGAGAGGAGACGTATGTATGGGGAGAGAGAGAGAGAGAGAGAGAGAGGGTGACGTAGCGTGGAGGAGGGTGGGGCAGCGTCTAGTGCAGTTCCTCCTCAAATAGCCCGGGAAATTAGTACAACAATCGTTCACTTTGTGATACAAGCACCACATTTTGCACAAAGTTTCCTCTGGACCTACTTTTCCCAAAAAGCATGTTAGCCACTCAATTTATTTAAAAAAGGGTTGGGGTCCCATTGACTTTCTATACAGTAAAATAATACAAAAAAAATAATCTGTTTTAAGTAGCATGTGAGGGGTCAAACTAGGGGTTTTTCATGATCCTGAATCCAATGCAAGCATTTGTTTTGCACAAAAAACATTCCTTGGGCTAAAAAAGGCCCCACAGAACTATGGTTTAGTGATGAGTCATCACTTTTCACAGTAGTGTGGGGGGTATTTTTTGCCCAAGGAGTGTTTTTTTTGTGCAAAACAAATGCTTGCATTGGATTCAGGATCATGAAAAACCCCTAGTTTGACCCCTCATATGCTACTTAAAGCAAATTTATGTTTTTGTATTATTTTACTGTATAGAAAGTCAATGGGACCCCAACCCCCAAGTCCAACAGCTTAACCAGCAGACCAAAGGGACATTGGCTGTCCCGGTCTGTAATGCTATTGGCTGTAAGGA
>NC_137817.1:54756852-54821852 GCF_963921795.1 Nannobrachium achirus | reverse complement strand
TACTGGGGTTGGTGTGGGCCAGACAATAGCCCCCCGCGGGCCGCAAATGGCCCGTGGGCCGCCTATTGGGGAACCCTGTATTAGTGAATTAATTTTCCCCAAATAATTGCGATTACCTCAAAAAATTGCGATTAGATGATTATGTAATAATTGTGACATTAACAAGACCCCCCCCCCTCTCTCTCTCTCTCCCTCTCATCAGAACTCCATCAGACACAACCTGTCGCTGCACAGCCGGTTCATCCGCGTGCAGAACGAGGGGACGGGGAAGAGCTCCTGGTGGATGCTCAACCCGGAGGGCGGCAAGAGCGGCAAGTCGCCGCGGCGCCGCGCCGCCTCCATGGACAACAACAGCAAGTTCACCAAGAGCAGAGGGAGAGCCGCCAAGAAGAAGGTAAAAACACACACAGGCATTCATGCACACCGCGTAAGGGATAACGTCTGGCTCGGCGGTCATTATCGAGAAATAAAAGTCCCGACGGGCAGATAACCTGGGTTATTTGCCTTATTACACGGCTACTCTAAGAATTTTACTAAAAACTATACTTGCTTAGAAGTAGTGAAAGTATCCCACAAGTGTTGCGCTGGGCAACACGGTCGCCTTGGAAAACAAGGAAGTGTTGGTCAAATAGAATCCATTTTCTGTTACTGCGTCGTCTATTTCTCGCTTCAAATATTTTTTTAAAACATGCTTAAGAGCAATGTTTAGTTGTAAATGACACTGTGTGTTTGTTTACATGGCTTTCGTGTTGGATGCGACCCAAAATTCACGCAGCGCAGCCTGAGCGCAGCAGGTGCTCTGAGCCTTTGATTAGACATCGGTCTGTTATCAAGATATAACACACCGCTGATTTCAGGGACTGACCAATCAGAATCAAGCATTCAACCAAGCCGTGTAATAAGGGTGAATAACAACCCTTTGAGACCTGAGGTGGATTTAAAAAATTGCCTTAGCCTAATAGTTTTCTGAAAAAAATGTATGTTTCTATGTCCGTGGTGCTCAAAACGTTTTCATGTCGAGGACACCCCAAAATCATATTATATTTGACTGGCGAGGCGGCGACCCCCCATCTCAAAGTATTTTGTTCCAGGGACCCTCCAAAGGCAAAGATCAAAAATAGCAGATCCTACAAGCTTAAGACATTTTGAGCTTGTCGATCTGCTATTTTTGCTACTTTGAATCCTGAGAAGTATGGACGTATGAGGTCTCCACCCGACAGACGATAGATAACAAGCACCGATTAAATGTTTACGTAGATTTTTCTCGTTAAAATGTTTCTGAAGTTGGATGCTGTTCTCTGTATCATAATACCCACAGCCTTTATTTGTTACGATGATGAGCGTTTGATCTACGCCTAAATTACCGTTGACAAAGAATAACTTCCCCGGTAAAAAAATACAGTACGGGATTTCCCACCAGCGTGGGCTGAAAGTGAGGCCCGACCTCGTCATTACGCGGCCATTCTGTGAACTGCAGAAGGTCACTGGTATTTTACTATTTTCCACAGAGTTTTGGGTTTCCTTCGAGCCTGGTTTTAACTCCAGGGTTGCCTCTGCTGTGAACTTTACCAAACCATCTGCAGAATCCATGTTAGATTGCCTAGCTAGCTATTATGTTAGACCAGGGGTTTTCAGGCCAAGGACCCCTTAGTCGAGAGAGAGATGAAGCAGGGACCCACACAACCCATAGATACCATATAGTTTCATCGTTTGACGGCACAATCATCAGTGTATTTTGGATTGATGTCAAATTGTTTTTTCAGATATTTAACCACTTGAACCATCAATACTTAATAAACTTGACCTTTCACTCTGTACTTTTTCTCCTCTACACCAAACCTCTTTGCCGAAAATAGCTGATCTACAAGCTCACAACGCCTCGCAGCGCGAGGCGTTGTGAGCTTGTAGATCTGCTGTTTTTAATATGGATGTTAGGGTTCAAGACAAGTGGTTAATATAAAAAAGGAGAAAAAAAGCTTTTATTACACAAAGATTTGGAGCGTCCCCTGTAGTAACTCTGAGGACCCCCTAGGGATCCCGGACCCCCTGTTGAAGACCCCTGTGTTAGACTGCCTAGCTACAGCCATGTTTGAGATGAGGAGTTCATCAAAGGTAGCCCAGGGCAGCTTGTAGGCCTGTTAGTTGAGATAATCATCATAATCATAATGATTCATCTTTTGTCCTTAATCAAATGTTAATACTTTACTTTCACGTTGCCCGGTGACACCTATTGGACAAAAGGGTCATTTTTTTTTTGTTTCTTTACAGAGAGTGGTGAAGGATTATTAAAAAAATCAAACCATCGGGCTGTCACGATTATGACATTTTACATGACGATTAACTGTCACTCAAATAATTGCGATTATCGATTTAATTGTTTTTGTTGTTGATATTGCTGTTTGGCCAAGTCATGGCAGATATGACACATAACCTAAATATACAAAGAAATGACTGACATATTTGACAACTTTATACTTTAAAAAAATTACATTATGTGATGCATTGTGAGCTTGTAGATCTGCTATTTCCACTATTTTTGAAAATCTTTGAAAATATATGAACATTTTTCAACATGGAATGAGGAATATGACAAAATAACGTCAAATGTCAATGTCAAATAATTGCGATTAGACGATTATGTAATAATTGTGACAGGCCTACATGTACAAGGTATGGTTGCTAAAGTCTACTCTGTCCCCTTACAGCTGTCCCTCCAGGGCGGGCCTGAAGGGGGCGCTGACAGCCCGGGAGGAAGCTCCTACTCCAAGTGGCCAGGGAGCCCCAACTCCCACAGCAACGACGACTTCGACGCCTGGAGCAGCTTCCGGCCGCGCACCTCCTCCAACGCCAGCACGCTGAGCGGGCGCCTCTCGCCCTTCATGCCCGAGGACGACCTCGGGGAGGTGGGCGACGTGCACATGGTCTACCCAGGGGCCCCCGGGGGCCCCAAGATGACCGCCACCCTGCCCAGGTTAGAATGGTTTGGGATTCTACATTATGGTTTAGTTTTAGTTAGTTTTGATAAGAAAAAAAAAAAACTAAGTGATTTAACCTGCTTGGTGCCATTAATGTCTTTGAAAGTCCAAGTTGCCATGGTCTCCATAGACTTCCATGTAATGCATAGTGCACGGATCGTGCATGCCCATTCCTAATCATGCACCACGTGTGTGCACGCTGTTCACAGCTTTCAAACAAAAAAATACGCTTGGAAATCCGTTCAGGCATTCATGATATAGCAGCCATTATGTTTTCTTCAGATGTAAACAAACATGCCTGCCATGTTTGAAAGAATGGGTTGGTATGGGGGTTAAACATGCAATTTTAACCCGCATTTGCGATCGCGATCATGCCTAATACATTTTTTGGGGTCCAATTTTTTTTTTGTAAACTTTTTTTTTTTTTTTTGAAAAAAAAAATATATATATTATTTTTTCTTCAAAAACTGCCCAAACTCGGGAAACTCGGGGTTGGCACCATAATAATAATAACAAAATGGTTCTATGTTCTGGTAGTACTAGTTACTATAGAGTGTTTGGTCCATATTTGGACTTCAGCCTTATCCCCTGTGAGGAGAAAAAAGCAGTTTCAGTTGCTCCACCAAAACTGTTGGGTGACAGGTTTTCCTCCAATTAGGATAGAGTAGAGTGGGGCCTTCCTCCAATCATGATCAAGTGGGGGCGGGCCTTATGCGCACCAAGGCCCGCCCCCACTTGATCATGAAAACTGAACCTGAAATCACTTACCCTACCTTGCTTTAATACGTTTTTAGAGCGGGTTTGCTAGTTTTTATTAGTTCTTATTTTTGTGACAATGCTTAGTTTTAGTTTGGTTTTAATTAGTTTTAATTTTTTCATACTTTGAAGGGTTATTTGTCAGGTGCAGGATTCAAAAAGGTCAAAGTAAGTAGGCCTATTGTGTCATAAAAACAACAAAAGAAAATGTATTCAGTTACTGTTGTTAATGAGAAAAACTAAAACTAAGAGCACGTTGTCTATAATTTCAGTCAGTTTTAGTTCGTTTTGTAAACACACAATACAAGTTCCAGTTAGTTATGGTTTTATTTTTTTATTATAGTTTTTATTTACCGTAGTTTAGTTCAGTGGTTCTCAACCTGTGGGTCGGGACCTCCAGGGGGGGACCCCTGCAAGTGATTTTGCAGGGGTCCCCAGATGATTAAGTTACAATGTGCAACATTGTTTTCTCACTCAACAGTAAACAAACCAACATAAGGTTTAAGTGTATAGATAGTATCTGCACATTTCTACAGTGACAATTTAAGGACATTTTAATAGCCTACCTCTAAAATGACAAATTAAACATTGGCCAAATTGCCTAATATTAGAGGCAGAAATTGTGAAAATAGCAGATCTGCATGCTCACAACGCATGTAGATCTGCTATTTTCACAATAGAGTTGTGTTATACAAAATGTAATGCCTCAACTCTTAGTGCTCGTCAGGGTGGGGGTTTAAAATAAGATTTTATGGGGGGAGGGTTCGCTGCCTGAAAAGGTTGAGAACCACTGGTTTAGTTAACAATGTTTATTTTTAGATTTTCTAGTTTTCGTAACTTGGGAGTTTTCGTTAACCATATTGCCCTTGTCCCCCTGCCCATACAGCCTCACAGAGATGACGGGCTCGCTGGGCCACAGCTCGGAGAACGTGATGGAGAGCCTGCTGGACAACCTCAACCTGCTGTCGCCCCAGAACAACGGCGTGGGGCAGGTGGGCGGGGCCGGTGGGGGCGGGGCTGGCGCCACGCCCGGCTCCGCCCAGTCCTCGCCCTCCCCCATGATGCAGCAGGCCAGCCCGGGGGGCTCCGGCCCCGGTGGCTACCCCTCCTACAGCTCCTCCTCCCAGCAGCAGGCCCAGCAGGACTACCACCGCAAGTGCGTGTACGGCCAGGCGGGGGGCATGGGCGCCCTGTCGCCCCTGCAGGCGCTGCAGCCGGACGTCAAGCCCGGCGGCGGCTTCGGGGTTCCCTCGTCGCTGGGCCAGTACAGCTGCCCCGCGGGGCTCCTGAAGGAGCTGCTGACGTCCGACTCGGACCCGCACAACCGGGAGCTCCACCCGTCTGTGGACACGGTGGTGTCCCAGGGCATGCTGCCGCCGTACGGGAACAGCGGCGGAGGCGGAGGAGGGCAGCAGCAGCAGAAGCTCATGGGCGTCACCGGGGGCAACGCTCACCCCCGCGGCCTCTCCCACAACCCGCACGGCCAGCACCCGCACAGCAACATGCAACAGCCTCCTCCCCCGCCTTCCACGGTGGCCATGAACGGACGCTTGCTCATGTCCCTGAACCACAACGGCGGCGGGAGCGGCGGCGGTATGGGCCGGATGCCCGCCCTGAAGGGCCCCATGCAGATGCCCTACGGCCTGGCCGCCGGGCACCACGGCGGGGTGATGCCGGGCGGCGGCGGCGGCGGCGGCTTCTGCCCCATCAACGGCGGGTACGGCGGGCGGACCCCCGGAGGACCCGGGGGGCCCCACCACCACCACCACCACCACCACCACCAGCCCCTGCTGCTGCACCCGGAGAGGCTGCCCAGCGACCTGGACGACATGTCCATCGAGAGGTTCGAGTGCGACATGGAGTCCATCCTGCACGACACGCTCATGGACGGCGACTCGCTGGACTTCAACTTCGAGCCCATGGTGGTGCCGTCGCAGCAGGGCTTCTCCTCGCTCGGGGTGAAGACCACCACCCACAGCTGGGTGTCGGGGTAGCGGGACGGGAAAACACCCACCCTGTCTCCCCCCGTCCCGCCCCCACACACACACACACCCCTTTAACTATGACTGACTTGCTGTTCGGCCACGGCGTCGTCTGATAAAAGAACGCAACCCGAATCCATTTCAGATGAAAAAGAATCTTTCATCCATACCCCCAAGAGTTCCCTCTTCTTGGGTTATCTGTAGAGGTCCATCATCTACAGATACTGTAGTGTACCATCATCAACATTTCATTTTTTGGGGGAGGGGGGGAAATCTATACATAAATATCTATATTTCGTTCACAAGGACAAATTATTGGGACTTTCAAAATGACATGAATGAACCAAGTGCCAAACGATAATTTGCCTTAAAACTTCAGAGCCAAACTGAAACACACACAGACACACACACACACACACACACACACACACACACACACACACACACACACACACACACACACTCTCTCTTGTCTGGTTTACTCGCGCGGCGTTCGGTTTTGCGTTCGCCCCGCCTCTGCCTATAACAGCGATACTGCCAACTCTTAACGTCCCAGCAAAACGACGGCAGCACGTCGTACATGTACCGAACCAACGCAACTAACTGCACAAACAATACAGCACGCTGTTTACTCTGTTACCGTGGTTTCCCCGACTAGACAGTCTCCGTGTCAAGTCTGTGTGTGTGTGTGTGTGTGTGTGTGGTGACGGATAATTAGCACAACGCGTGACAGAATGAAGGAAAAAACTGGACATTTATCATGCCTTGAAGATGTGGGGTCATAAGAAGGTCCGTCAGTCACACAGTGTCAATTTGGAAAACCTCTCACCGGGAATATATACTGTATATATTGTCACTGTCGGGGCAGAAACCTTGTATCTCCAAGTTTCAAAATAGTATGTTCTTTCACAAATTCAAGCCCTGCTTCATCATACAAGGGTGTCGCACAAAAGTAGTGAAAACAGCCGATCTACAAGCACACAACGCCTCGCGATGCGAGGCGTTGTGTGCTTGTAGATCGGCTGTTTTCACTGGTTTAGATCATTTTTAAAATGATGAATACAAAACGAACGTGTTTGGACGTACAAGGTTTTCACGCGACAACGACGATATATATACGGTATATATATCGGGACGATGTTACAGTCTTAACACATGAATCAATGTACATATCGGTTGTCACAAGTGATTTGTTAAAAAAAGAAAATGGGGTGTCACGTAGTGTATTTTCTAAGAGTTGTCAGTTGTACATAGTGTTTACAGTATATAAAGAAAACAAGAATCAAGGCAGCATTGACCTAGAAAACTGGATTAGACCTCAAGTCTTTGTTTTTCTTTCTTTTTCTTTTTTTTTGTAACGGGACTAATACGGATTGAAGTGACTAATAGCTCTGTGCTCGAGAATGTTCGTTCCTCAACCAGGCTCAAATGTCGAGCGCTGAGACATTTCTACTTATACTGCGTTTTGTAAATACATTTCAAAATGTATATTATTATTATGAATGAAAACGATTAACGATAGATGTATACTCTCAGAGTTAAGCATATTTGTTATGTTTTGAGACCTAAATTATTTGTTAGATAGATGGAGGGTTATAGATTTATGCTGGTGCGTAAATAATCTTGCACCCAGACTTAATATAGTTCCTTTGAACACTCTGAAACCTTAACGCCACAGAGGCCTATTTTTACTGTGCCTGCTAGTAGGATAGTCGTAGTTACAGCGGTGTTGATTTCGTCGACTCTTAACCGTGACGAAAAACGTTCGTCGACTTTGCCTTTTTTTCACTGACAAAAACTAAATAAAAGCTAAGCTATGATGACTAAAACTATGACTAAAATAATGTACTTACAATTTCGTCAACAAATAAAAACTAAACTAAAAGGTTGGGGAAGGACGGCTGGACAAGACAAGACATTGTATGTTGGGTTGTGCTCTGAAAACAACAGATCTACAAGTTCACAACGCTTCGCTCTAGATCTGGTATTTTCAGCGTGCAACCAAGTGTAAAATTAGGCGTTGCGACACCATCAAGGCACCGCCAAAATACATTTAATTCGACAAAAGTCAACTGTAGATTTAGCCGACTAAAATCTTTTGATATTTAGTCGACTAAAACTAGACTGACCCTAAAATATTTTAGAAGACTACAATGTTATTCTTATTTTATTCGAAAGACTGACTGAAACTAAAATCAAAAACCTGCCGTCAAAATCAACACTGACTCACAGTAACGATCGACGCAAGCTTGAGATGTTTCGCTCTTTTTTAACAATACGTGGTTCAGCCTTGAATTAAAATAAAAAGTGAATTTTATTTTTATTCTTCAAACAAGCCCTGCCTTTCTTCATGAGAAAGGCGTTCGTTTTTTAATTAAGTCCTCTTTAGGCATCGTCAACGCTGTGAGTCCAAAAAAAAAAACAAAAAAACATTTTTATCATCCTTGCTGTGACAGAAATCGCTGTCGCCCAAGGACCAAGTAAAAGCAAGTGATTGTCTTTCAAGATGCTGCAATGAACCATTGTTCCCGTTAGTTTAGTTTAGTTTGTTTTTCTGGGTTCTTTAGATTCATTTCAGAAATTAGGTGTGATCTGCAGGTATGATTCCTATTCAGACAAAACAGCCCCTTCAGATCAGTGGTTCTCAACCTTTTCAGGCCGCGACCACCCCCAAAATAATCATATTTGAATTGGGGACCCCCCTCAAAAGGATCACATTTGAACTGGGGACCCCTCCACCCTGACAAGCACTTGGAATGTTACGAGTTGAGGCATTTTGACTCAGATAAATATAGTCAAAATAGCAGATCTGTAAGCTCACGACGCCTCGGCAACTCTATTTTCACAATGTTTGCCAATTCTTCATATATTATTTGAAAATTAATTTTGGCCAATGTTCGACCATGTTTTTTATAGTATGTTTTTTTTTTTATTACTTTTGATGCAGTAGCCTATGGTCTTTTTACGTTCTTCTTTTTTTTTAGATATTAAAAATGTCTTAAAAGTCCTTAAATTGTCACCTCATTTACATCTGGGGACCCCCCCTAAAATCGTTATCCATAAATTAGAAAACAAATGTTAAAGAAGTAGTGAAAATAGCCGATCTACAAGCTCACAACGCGGCGCGAAGCGACGCGTTGTGAGCTTGTAGTTCGGCTGTTTTCACTAGCTGGGGTCCCAGTTGTGAGCTTGTAGTTCGGCTGTTTTCACTAGCTGGGGTCACAGTTGTGAGCCTGTAGTTCGGCTGTTTTCACTAGCTGGGGTCCCAGGCAAATGTCTAACTTCTCATTTGGGTCACGGCCTAAAAAGGTTTGGGAACCACTGCCTTAGATGCTGTAATAGTGCTCTCTAAGAGGCCTCTGCTGTCACTGTGTCCCCTGCTACCTCTGCCGAGCCTAAACGTCTCCGTCTCTTTGTCCAAGATCGACGGGACTGCATTTGAAAATTTGATAAACTTATGTGACAAAAAATGGGACTTGATTTTTGCTCGAATTGCCTTTTTGTTGTACTGGATTCCTGTTTTTTTTTTTAGATCATTGTTACAACGCCCCCCTCCTCCGACACCTTCCACAATGACGAGTGCCACTAAGTGTTACGTTTGTTATCTGTTATTAGGCGTGTACATTCGCGATCTCTCTTTAGTGCTTCTCAAAACGTTGTCGCCTTATATTTAACGATTTGTTTGTCACGCTGAGTTTATCGGTGGCTAATTGAATTCGTGGGTTGCATTTCGTCTCTGTCGGACAGAAACCTTGTATCTCCAAGTTTTCAAATTTGTAATTTATTTCGTAAAGTAAAGCCCTGCTTCGCCATAGAAGACTGTCGCACAAAACTAGTGAAAATAGCTGATCTACAAGCAGTGTGCTTTTAGATCGGCTATTTTCACTAGTTTAGATAATTTTTAAAATGATAAATACAAAACGAACGGTTTTGGACATATAAGGTTTTCACCCGACAACGACGTTTTGTACTCCTACGCCGGCCATGTTGAGGACCAACACAGGTGTTCTGATTGGCGTAGAACATTAGCTCTGTGCAAATCAGACAAATAGAAACACCTGTGTTGGTCCTCAACATGGCCGTTTAGGACTACAGACGAAACCCATGAATAGCGTAGAGTCACGGAACGGAACGCACAGTTAAAATCCTCAGGGTTTTTGAGTTGTTGTGTACCGACGAGTCTCTGTGAATAGTTGGGGAAAGTTAGCCGAATATTTGACTAACCTGGGAAATAAATGCTTATCAATAGCTTTCTTCACAAAATGTGTTCATAAAGGTGTCTACTATCACCTCTGAATTTGTTCCAACCCAACTCCCTTGGGAGCACATCAAAGTTGGGGTCCCATTGACTTTAATATACAGGAACAAAATACAAAAACTAAATATGCTTTAAGTAGCTTGTGAGGGGTCAAACTAGGGTTTTTTCATGATTCTAAATCCATTTCAAGCGTTTGTTTTGCACGAAAAACATTCCTCGGACTAAAAACGGCTCCCACAAAACTGTGAAAAGTGATGACTCATCACTAAACCATAGTAACTAAGCATTTATTTCCCAGATTTGTCAAAGATTGGGCTAACTTTCCCTAACTAGAAGATCAGTCGTTGGTTGAGCTTGGACGCTTCTCATGAAGTTGGGGTGGGGTGGGGGGGATTGTCAGAAAGTCCTTAGAGGTGGCACACAAATGAATTAACCTTATTATATGAACTGTACTTTCAAACAATTCATTCTTAATTTAAGTTTGTGATTTTTAAAATCCAGAAACCACGTAGATCTCAGCCAGATTGTGTTTTTTCTTTTTTTTTAATGGGTTTGCATTTCAAACGGCTTTGCGTAGAAGCCTATACGATGACAGAAGCTGCTGTTTGGCGTTGTTTGGCTTTTTCGGTGCCAGGTGTTGCCTATACTTATATCAACCCAAACACGCCATAGTTGTACTTTTAGCCAAGTTTGCCTTTTGTTTGAAGTCAAACTGTATATACGATATTATATATTTAGCAGATTTATCATGTGATGTGTTCAGAATTTTTATTGCTTGTGCCGGTCACTCAAGTCAGGATATTATAAACTATAATGGAGCCACGTGTCGTCAGAGTCACACGGTTTGGTTCGCTCTAAACATAGAAAAGAAAGAAAAAAATCTAATAAAAAACAAGAGCTGTACTAAGTAAATTATATCTCTGCATTTGTTCTTCTTTCTTTTTTTAAATGATTGAATCTATGCATTGTATTCCTTAATTTTATGTTGCTATTGTTATATATATTCTTTTTCCTTTGGACTTCTTAAAGACAGAGATATTTTATTGTATCATAGCGCTGTGATATATTATTATTATTAAGATATTTGTTGTTGTCCGGGGGGGTGGGAAAAAATCGTATGTTCTTAAATAGTTATATGGGAGGGGGGGCGGGAGGGGGGGGAGTTTATTTAGAAGACTAGATTATGCAGTGATTGACATGCTAAGCTTTTTGTAAACTGACAATGTTGTATTTCTTGTATTTAGCTACAGTTTGTAGAAAAAAATGCATAAAAACCTAAAATATGGGGGAAAGAAATTAATGTAATATATATATATCACATTTTTTTTTTTGAAAAATAAAGAAAACAATGTTTAGTCTGTTAGGGTGATACCTGCCCAGATGGCAGATTCTGGACCAATTATTTTGTAATTTTATGACTAGAAAAAGACAATTGCACTTTTACTTACATTTTATAATAAAGTGCTCCTGAAAGAGGACGAATACCCATTACATATTTTACAAGAAAAAAAAACTGTTACATTTAACTTATGTACAGGAATAGAATTGGAATTATGTGCTGTGTGATTTTGCAATCAGAAAGAATATAAAACTTGTTGAACATTAATGTATTAAGACATAAATAAATGTACTTCTGTGTTAAAGATGTGTCATTACTCTGTGTTATTTATTTGACTGCTATTTTTACAACCTTGCTGTTGGGTGGAACCCTCGTATCAATGCTTTTCAATTAGCGTTTTTAGTTTAGTTTTTTGGGCAGAAAAGAGCAAATGGCTAAAAAACGCTCTGTTCCCACTGAAAAGCATTGGTAGTATCCGCCCTCATAGAAATAAACTTTGATGTGACCCTCGCCCGAAAGGTGAAGAAAAGGCTGCACACCCATAGCCATGATGAAGGATAATTTATTTGAATAAAACGGACCCCACTTCGTTGGGGTGTTCGTCACTGTCTGGCCAAAACCTCTTAATTCCATTTTTTAGGTTTTAGATTTTTTTTCTCATAAATCAGTGCTATTGAACACCCTTTACGTCTGTGTGTTGGTTATGGGCATAAAGTGATTCTGTTCTGTTAGTGTGGTATGTGGCCGATGTGGCCTCCATATATGGGCATTCCCTTATGAAGTCCTGTTAGATATGGGCTTAATATTGATGACATCAGGGAACTCCATATATGGGCATAAAAGTGATTCTGTTAGTGTGACATCACAGGGAAGCCAGAGCGTGATGTCAGAGTGGCAAACCCATTCTGTTAAGAGTGGTTCCCCTGACATCACAGTGACATCAGAGCATGATGTCAGAGTGACAAACCCATAGAACCACACATCTATCTATAAATGCGAGAAGTCTCTGCGTGTGTGTTTGTAATCTGCGTATCTCGAGAACCGTTCGTCCCACCGGCTTCAGATTCGGCACGCGCGCTCCCCGCCGCGGCACGGAGTGCAGTGCCGGGCCTCGACCCGACCCGACGCGCGGTTTTCCCTAACCGGCGCGAAACGTTCGGAATCTCCTTATGCGGGGCTGATTGTTGACATCAGGCTGTTCCGGAGGAAATCGGCGCAAAATCGGTCATTGTGACATCACTGCAGTGCCGGGCGCAAGCGCTGACTCATTGTGACATCACTGCAGTGCCGGGCCTTGCCTCGAACCGACAGATATCTCCGTATATGGGCATAAGACTGAGAACTCCATATATGGGCATATGGGCAGATACAGAGATCTCCATACAGTATATGGGCATATATAGACAGATATCTCCGTATATAGGCATAAAAGGGACACAGACTGATACAGAGATCTCCATATATGGGCATATGGGCAGATACAGGGGCGGAAATCGGTGCAAGCGCTGACTCATTGTGAGATTTGTGACATCACCTCATAAAAGGCTCTGACATCACGTACGCCACATGAGTCAACAAAAAATCTCTGTGAGTGTGTATGTATGTAATCCGCATATCTCGAGAACCGTTCGTCCCACCGGCACGCGCGTTCTCCATATATGGGAATAAAATGAATGCCTGTATGCGGAGCTGATGTCTGACATCAGAGTTTTCCGCAACCGGTACTGTGTGTCCAGAGATCTTCATATATGGGCATAAGTGGACAAAGGCAAACAGATGGTCAAAACGGGTCCTATGACAACAGGTATATTGGGGTTTGCATTAAAGGGTGGGGCATTCATGGGGTTTGCATTAAAGGGTGGGGCATTCATTCCCTATTTCAAATTCGGCACACGCGTTCCCCACCACAGCAGGTAGTGCAGTGCTCGGCCTCGACCCGACCCGATACACGATTTTCTGTAACCAGCACGAAAGGTTCGGATTCTGATGTCTGACATCAGGATTTTCCGGAACTGACACTGTGTCTGCATAGATCTCCATATATGGGCATAAAATGGATGCAGACAGACAGATACAGATATCTCCATATATGGGCATAAATGGACACAGGCAAACAGATGGTGAAAGATCTCCATATATGGGCATAAAGTGGACGCAGACAGACAGATACAGATATCTCCATATATGGGCATAAATGGACACAGGCAAACAGATGGTCAAAACGGGTCCTATGACAACAGGTATAATGGGGTTTGCATTAAGTTTGTCTCCTCCTCCATCTGTTTGTCTGTGTCCCTTTATTCCCATTATGGAGATCTCTGTATCTGTCTGTGCCTCCGACTGTGTTGCAGACACAGTGCCGGTTCCCCCTTTAATGCAAACCCCAGGTTCGGATTCTGATGTCTGACATCAGCATTTTCCGGAACTGGCACTGTGTCTGCATAGATCTCCATATATGGGCATAAAATGGATGCAGACAGACAGATACATATATCTCCATATATGGACATAAATGGACACAGGCAAACAGATGGTCAAAGATCTCCATATATGGGCATAAAGTGGACGCAGACAGACAGATACAGATATCTCCATATATGGGCATAAATGGACACAGGCAAACAGATGGTCAAAACGGGTCCTATGACAACAGGTATAATGGGGTTTGCATTAAAGGGGGAACCGGCACTGTGTCTGCAACACAGTCGGAGGCACAGACAGATACTCCATATATGGGCATAAATGGACACAGGCAAACAGATGGTCAAAACGGGTCCTATGACAACAGGTATAATGGGGTTTGCATTAAAGGGGGAACCAGCACATGTGTCTGCAACACAGTCGGAGGCACAGACAGATACAGAGATCTCCATAATGGGGATAAAAGGGACACAGACAGACAGATACAGAGATCTCCATATATGGGCATAAAATGGACACAGATAGACAGATAACTCCATATATGGGCATATATGGGCATAAAATGGACCCAGAACTATATCTGCAGTGATCTCCATATATGGACATAAAATGGACGCCGACAGACAGACAGATACAGATATCTCCATATATGGGCATAAATGGACACAGATGGTCAAAACGGGTCCAAATGCGACAAATCTCTGCGTGTGTGTATGTAATCCGTGTATCTCGAGAACCGTTCGTCCCACCGGCTTCAGATTCGGCACGCGCGTTCCCCGCCGCGGCGCGGAGTGCAGTGCCGGGCCTCGACCTGACCCGACGCACGTTTTTTCGGAACCGGCGCAAAACGTTCGGAATCTCCTTATGCGGAGCTGATTGTTGACATCAGGCTGTTCCGGAGGAAATCGGCGCAAGCGCTGACTCATTGTGACATCACTTCATAAAAGGCTCTGACATCACGTACGCCACATGAGTCAACAAAAAATCTCTGTGAATGTGTATGTATGTGAATCTCGAGAACCGTTCTTCCCACCGGCACGCGCGTTCTCCAGATATGGGCATAAAATGAATCCCCGAATGGGGCGCTGATGTCTGACATCAGAGTTTTCCGCAACCGGTACTGTGTGTGCAGAGATCTCCATATATGGGCATAAGGGGACAAAGGCAAACAGATGGTCAAAACGGGTCCTATGACAACAGGTATAATGGGGTTTGCATTAAAGGGGGAACCAGCACATGTGTCTGCAACACAGTCGGAGGCACAGACAGATACAGAGATCTCCATAATGGGGATAAAAGGGACACAGACAGACAGATACAGAGATCTCCATATATGGGCATAAAATGGACACAGATAGACAGATAACTCCATATATGGGCATATATGGGCATAAAATGGACCCAGAACTATATCTGCAGTGATCTCCATATATGGACATAAAATGGACGCCGACAGACAGACAGATACAGATATCTCCATATATGGGAATAAATGGACACAGATGGTCAAAACGGGTCCAAATGCGACAAATCTCTGCGTGTGTGTATGTAATCCGCGTATCTCGAGAACCGTTCGTCCCACCGGCTTCAGATTCGGCACGCGCGTTCCCCGCCGCGGCGCGGAGTGCAGTGCCGGGCCTCGACCTGACCCGACGCACGTTTTTTCGGAACCGGCGCAAAACGTTCGGAATCTCCTTATGCGGAGCTGATTGTTGACATCAGGCTGTTCCGGAGGAAATCGGCGCAAGCGCTGACTCATTGTGACATCACTTCATAAAAGGCTCTGACATCACGTACGCCACATGAGTCAACAAAAAATCTCTGTGAATGTGTATGTATGTGAATCTCGAGAACCGTTCTTCCCACCGGCACGCGCGTTCTCCAGATATGGGCATAAAATGAATCCCCGAATGGGGCGCTGATGTCTGACATCAGAGTTTTCCGCAACCGGTACTGTGTGTGCAGAGATCTCCATATATGGGCATAAGGGGACAAAGGCAAACAGATGGTCAAAACGGGTCCTATGACAACAGGTATATTGGGGTTTGCATTAAAGGGTGGGGACAAAGGCTAACAGATGGTCAAAACGGGTCCTATGACAACAGGTATATTGGGGTTTGCATTAAAGGGTGGGGCATTCATGGGGTCCGCTCCAAAAAAGAAAATAAAAGAGACAAAGACAAACATAAGACAAGCGACAAAGCGTGGGACTGGGAGGATGACTTGAATGATGCAGATTTAAGCAGGCTGTGTATTCTGCTTAAAGAAGAAACAAACAAAAAGCGACAGAGATCTCATATATGGGCATAAAATGGACGCAGATAAACAGATATCTCCATATACGGGCATAAAGGGACACAGACAGACAGATACAGAGATCTCCATATATGGGCATAAAATGGACGCAAATAGACAGATATCTCCATATATGGGCATATGGGCATAAAATGGACCCAGAACTATATCTGCAGTGATCTCCATATATGGACATAAAATGGACACAGGCAAACAGATGGTCAAAACGGGTCCTATGACAACAGGTATAATGGGGTTTGCATTAAAGGGCGGGGCATTCATTCCCTATTTACATCGTTCCCGAGTTGGCCAGGTCGCCGACTAGACGCTGGGCCGCCCAAAGGGCGGCCCAGCTTCTAGTACACACAAATGGACAAGCTGTGAACGTTTACATACTAATCTGTGACCTATGGTCGCAATAATACATATATTGACAGTCTATAAATATTGCTACCACAGACCATGACTTTATACCCAGGCCAGAGAGCTTGCGGCAGGGCTAAAGAAGCACACATGAGCACCTCTAGCATAGCACAACCTGAGGCTGGGCGTCAGTGGAGTGAAACAGGATCCCATGTGTGATGTAACGATGTTTTGGCCCTGCCACGGAATAAATCAACTCATTGCTCTGGTGAGATAGAGAGAGAGAGAGAGAGAGAGAGAGAGAGAGAGAGAGAGTGAGAGAGAGAGAGAGTAAAATGTGGTAGACATTAGCTAAACACTGCAGCTCAGGATTAATAGAAAGTGAAATTCCTCGCTTTGATCTTTGTGCAGCTTTGTACACACTTGGAGAGCAGTTGCTGTCATTGGAACCTGGGGCCCCTTTTCCTCCGACATCTTTCGGTTCCAGTTCAGAACCGACTTTGAGGGAACCAATTCATTTTCAGAGGAAACACTCTGAACCGGTTCAACCCCGGTAGAAAAGGGGCCAAGAATACATTTATTTATTTATTTTTAAATGGGGAGACTGCTTTTAATGATCAAACAGACTATCAATGATTACCACCAGAATGTAGAGCTCTTTAACACTTAAGGTCGTTGCACATTGCTATGCAAAAACAAAAAAGGTTTTCAGGCCAAGGAGGACATATAGTTGGGTGCTTTTCGACTGGCAAAGAACCGGTTTGGATTTGTTCTATGGGATGAACCAGAGGTGAGCTTTTCCACGAGAACCGAGTTATTTCGGAACCGTAAAAGTTGGTTCGGAACGGGAACCACAGAATCCTTGGTTCCTCTGGTTCAATCTGGTTCAATCTGGTGGAGATGCAAGCCGGTTCGCGTCCGGTTTGCAAGAAGGAACCAAGGTTCCAAGAAAGTTGAACGGCACTGGTTCTTGAACCAAGGTTCTTTTGGTGGAAAAGGGCCAGTTGAGAGAGAGAGAGAACAGACACCCAGTGGCGACATGCAGCTGCGAAAACCCCTGGTAAAATACGGACGAAATAACAGGCGACAGTGCGCAAACGTGATTGACATAATGTGTTTTTTTTTCTTTTACGTACTCTGAAATTCGCTCCGATATTCTGCCGATAACAACACAGCAGCGTGCAAGGACGTTCAGTCTGTCCAAACAATATCACTTACAGCAGCACCTTTAACAGAGGGTTTCACCGTGTGAACCAGACTCATTTTCAGCATGCAACAACACCATCCTATGGATTATACATTAGCCTATTAGCCTTTGTAAAATAAAATCCTCCTATACGTTGCAAAATCCTGTGTTAGTATAATTCTTTAGACTTATAAGTTAGTTTAACTCTCGGGAGTTGAACTCTAACACTCAGGACTTTGTTTGGTTTAATTCGTCTTTAATCCCTCGGGGGTTTTGCCGGGTACCCGACCACCTTTTTTTTCCCACCACTTATTTGCATAGGCTGAACACTATGGATTTGACCTAGTTAATGCCGGCTGACCTGTAATGTGAGCGGTGATGATGACATACAAAAGTAGAGCCCTTTTTCTCCAGCATTTTGCATGTGTAAGTTGATCCGGCAGCGTCAAACCAGAGATCCCTTAAATGTCACGGCAAAATATTTCCTTTCTAAAGATTGAAATATGTCTCACACTGCGCGTGTGCGTGTGTGTGTGTGTGTGTGTGTGTGTGTGTGCGTGCGTGCGTGCGTGCGTGCGTGCGTGCACGTGCGTGGTGGAGGAAGTGCTCAAATGTTTTACTCGAGTAAAAGTACCAACGCCACCAAAACAGTCCCTGTGTTCACATTTTAAACTGAGTATACTGAAAGTATCAAAAGTAAACATACTCATTATTTTCCAGATTTGTGGTCAAAATCTTTCAGAAATACCCCATCTACAGTAGGCTATCTCAAGCTCGAAAAGCCAATGTGTAAAACAAGGATAAACTGGCTGATGTATTATGTTTTGTAATAATAATCTAAATCTGCAAAATAACTAGCAACTAAAGCTGTCAAATATTGGAGTAAAAAGTACAATATCTGACTCTGAGATGACGTGGAGAGGGACAAAGTAATGAAAAAATCATACTCATCATCATACTAAAACAAAAGCACCTCAAAGTTGTAATTGAGTCCAGACAGTACTTGACCGAATGCACTTTAGTTACTTTCCACCAACTGTGCGTGCGTGCGTGGCGTGCGTGCGTGCGTGCGTGCGTGTGTGCAGGTACGTGCACACATAGACATCAAAGGGGGCTTGAGCCCCTGCCCTTTTATCCGACTGTAAAAATGCCCTCTCCACACCATGAATGCAGTGAAAGAAATGCAAATGCCCTCTTTCCATGCCATAACTGCAGGCAGGCGAGGCAGCATTCAAGAGAATTGCCTTGTGCAAACTCTCCTGAACTTGAATGCTTATGCAGCATCTTACGTTGAAAGAATCGCTCTCTCTGCGTACGAATTCACTTGATTCTGCTTAGTTCGGTGTGGTATCAAGCACCAAAAGTAGCCGACCTCCAAGCTCACAACGCGTCGCAGCGCGACACGTTGTGAGCTTGGAGGTCTGCTATTTTCGAGGCCCTTTTAAACAATTCAGACCCTGCCTCTCTAACATTCTCTGCACGTCCCTGTGCGTGTGTGTGCGTGTGCGTGTGTGTGTGTGTGTGTGTGTGTGTGAGTGCGTGCGTGCGTGCGTGCGTGCAGCGTTCCCAAGTTGCGTCCTTCCAGAACTTCCTCCTCTACTCCAGAGCTCCTCCTTGGCTTTTCCTCCCTCTCCCCCCCTGCCTGCCTGCCTCCAGTCTGTTCCTCGGTGAACCCACTCACCCCAGCAGACAGCAACACTGCACAGCCTCTCTCTCCCTCTCTCCCTCCCACCCATGTGTCTTTAGACTGTATGGTAAGTAATAGACAGGGTTGACCTAGATGAGCCACCAGGGACTCGCATAATAGGCCCCAGCTAACATCTTCCCTTCCAGAAAAAGAACACCAGATACATTCTTCGCCGTTGCATTTTGGGTTTTTTCCTTGTTTGTTTATGTGGGTTCCGTTTGTCTCTTTTGTTTGCTGTCGTACTTCTCCCATGCCTTTGCCCTGCATCTAAATGACATCCAATCTTAATGTTTTCTTTACCTTGCTACTGTCTAAAAAAACACTGTTTCTCAAACGTTCAAGCTTCAAGGTCTCCCCTTAACTCTGACAGTGTACAAATGGAACCAAATGAACCCGGTAGGGTTCATTTGGTTAAATGTGTACACTGTCAGAGTTACAGACTTGCATGGGTCAATTTAGACCCCCCTAAAGGAACCCACAGAGTCCCTGGAATCCACTTCTTCTCTTCTTTGAGAACCACTGCTCTATAAAACCTCTGAGACTTCTGGGTGGAAAACTCACGAACCTCTCTTTCTGGGTCCTCCAGAAACGAGACCCATGCATGAATGGCCGTGTGGCAGCCGGCTCAGCCAAAGCAGGGGGCTTCTCTCCAGCTCCTTGAGGAAAACCAGGTGGTTGTCCTCAATACTGCAGTTCAAGAGAGAAACTGCCCTACTGTACCGCTTTATGTATGAGTGCCCCTCCTCCCCCCATCCCCCCACTCCTCCTCTCCATATTATTTTCATAGCTTCGTGCAGCAGCTAGAGAAAATGTGAACGCGATCGCCGGGGTTTTGGTGTCGGCACAAGGCGAGAGAGGGCAGGGGAGGTGGAGAGGAGGAGGACCGAGGGAGGAAGGAGGGTAGGAGGAGGAGGAGGAGGAGGAGATTCTTGTGAGCACACAGCTAAGGAATGTGGGTGTGGAGCGCTGCCAAAGGCATATGCAATCCTTATGTTCCCCTGGGTGAGAGGAGGCAAAACGCGGTTAGCGGGCCGAGGCCATGTCAGGACACAGCAGAGACGCGCTTAGTTGGAAGGACACACACATGCTGCTAGCACGCACGCACTCAGGGGCGTCAATTGGGTATGGCAGCAGGGGTATATGCAGCTGCCATACCCCTGGGTCCCAGGGGGGAAAATAAAAGTTACTTTTAAAGGAGCTATAGTCAACTTTTTCACTTTGTTTGCATCCCTCTTCTATTCTTTGACATGGATTCCATATCAAAGCATAGAAGAGGGATGTAAATCAAGTCAGCCTGACAACGGCCAAAATGATTATTTTATCATTATTTTACGCTTTTTGTGGTCATTTTTTAAAAGAAACACATATGAAGCTTAATGTTTTTTTTATATATATTTTCGAAACATTCTTTTTATTTTAGCATCTGTTTTTCAAGAAAAGGTTGACTATGGCTCCATTAAATATAAATCCATTAATGTCTCCTTGTCTATCTGTGCAGGTTATTATGTTGTTAAATTACAGTAAAATAACTACAAATGCAAAATGTAACAAAATGGTCACTTTAACCCTACCAGTGCCAGCCCCTAGATGGCGCCAAAGAATGCCAGGCTTCCTCCCTTAGGCGAGCGCATTAGCATCCGGGGACTCACGTTGCAGTGACGCGCGTGCTCACGTTCGTGCACGTGTGATGCCCACTAAGTGTGATCACAATTAGTGTGATTGTTTTCTGTGCCTAAGTGTTTTGAGACTGACTGTATTTTATGTATTCTTTTAAAGTAACCCAGTTTGTGTGTTTTAGTCCATCCTCAACCTAAAACAATAATAACTCCGGTCAATAGGTGGCAGTGTTGGCCCAAGTTTGAGAACTGGCTCACCGGGGTGTACTCTTGCGCAAGCGCTCTGATCTCTCATAGCCAAGAGAGCACGGTGAACTAACGTCAACACGTTTGCTGTCTCCACTTCTTTCTAACATATTCACCTGTTTCCAGGTATGTAGAACCATAAAGGGAACATCAGGACGTGTCTCTATGTTTATATAATGTACTGGGTTAATAGAATTTACTTTGAGGCCGAATTGAGAGTAATATCTGAGTTTGAAAAGTGAAAAGTTTGTCCTTTGAAGTGCCGACCTGTTAACGTAATGGCCGCGGCCACGTTTCTACTGTTGTGCTTAATGTTAAGTGTTTGGGCATCACTCCTCCATTATTTGAGTAGGATTATGTTTGATTCTGGGCTGGCTCCATTTATTATTTTGTGTACATACTGTATGAAGTACAGATTTTGGGGAAATGGTTTGAAACCATGCAGATAGACTGTGAATATGTTCAATGGGATACTTATTGTTACTGCTACTGTTTTGTACTGAGTCCTTGGTGCTTTTAGCATCTTTAAGGTAAAATGCACTTAGATGCAACTGAAATTAATAACCAAACCGAATTTGGGGAGTATTGATGTAAAAGATACTGTTACAGAGGGGACATGTGTATCTTTTTGAATGCAAAATGGACCAAAATGATGACAGAGTATTGTATTGTTTTTGGTTTATTGTTTTTGAGGTTTTATGAATAAGGAAATGTGACTGAAATGTGAAATGGATGAATATATGGATATATAATGACAAGGAATGTGAATGTACAGTAAATGTCTAGACAGACAGAGAGCCACAGTACAGTATTAAATGCTGAATAATAGACAGTGTTGTTTGATGCTGGGTAAAAGAAATGTTAAAGTTAAAGGACAAGTGCAGCAGTAGTCAGATTAGGGAATTTGTTGTGATTGTGAATTGTGAATAAAGATAGCCAAGAGAGCACGGTGAACTAACGTCAACACGTTTGCTGTCTCCACTTCTTTCTAACATATTCACCTGTTTCCAGGTTATCACATATCTGCTGCTTGGTGCCGTATCCCTACGGTAGCTGCAACAGTATTGGGGGCTCGTCCGGGATCGGCGCCACCTGCTGGCTGGTTAGCTGATCCAGTGATCCTGAACCTTGGACCAAGCGTGACCTGATGATCCAGGGAGCAACACCCGGTGTAAAGGTCCACTGACAGAGGAGCGTTCTTCAGCTGCATCAACCGAAGCAAGCTGCCCCAGCTGATGACGAGTACACACAGAGCTGTGTCAACTGCCCCACGTGATGGGAAGTAAGTCCAGTCGGTGCTGTCAATCGCATTCGCTGGTGAAGAGCTTGAACTGTTTTGTACAAACTGCAACATCTGATGACAACTGATGTGCCACCCGCTACGTCTGAAGAGGGAGGACTGTGCCGCGGAGAAGTGACCACCCGTCGGAGAGAGAGACTGTGAAGTGATCCTGGACTGTGTACCAAGTGCAAGGCGTCGTGAAGCAGCCATGGCAGACAGTGAGAGGAAAAGTTTGGTGTGGTCCATCAAAAAGAGCCTGCTCACTCTACCTGCAAACGACCTGTTTCGGCTCGCAAAGGCCTTGGTTCAAGTGCCAGGGATGGACCAGTCTCGTCTGCCTCATCTCACCGCAGAGGATGAAGAGGGCTGTTTCGACTACGTCACCGACTATGTGTACAGTAAGGCCTTATTAGATCTAGAGGATGCAGGAATGAAACATTTAATGGATATGAAAGATATAATTGCTAGCATCGCACCGGTCCAAGTTACTGGTGTACCAGAGGGTGTAACACATGATTCGTTTTCTAATGGTGTCAAAGTTAATGTAATTCATGATGTCGATGAGGTTAGTGGGGCTACTGAAAATGTGACCACTCATGATGAAACACTGCAGAAGATGCTTACTAGTTATGAGGAGCTGAGTAAACAGATTTCGCAGTACATGCCCACCCACACCTCACAGAATGGTTCTCAGCCACAGTCAAAGGTTCAGTCCATACCACTAGGTAGGAGTGCACCAGACACCAGAGGTAAAAATGTACACACCACATCTGTGTCACAGGACAAAATGGTCTCTCTGCGAGAGCTCTCTTACCTCCATCGCAGGGAATTTAAGATCCAGGGAGGTCAGATTGGAGATCAAGGGTCAGACATTAGCTACAACAGTGTCTGTAGACAAATTGAGGAGGGATTAAAGGAACAGTTCAGCGATGCAGATGTTGTGAGAGCAGTCTTAAGAGTTATCAAACCTGGGAACTTTAAAGACATGCTTATGGTTAAAGATGATTTATCTGTTGATGAGCTAAAAGGTTTTCTTCATTCTCACCTGGGTGAACAGAGCAACACAGAGCTGTTTCAAGAACTTATGTGCACTAAGCAAAAGGATAGTGAAACACCACAGCAGTTCTTATACAGAGTCATAGGACTGAAACAAAAGATTTTGCTAGCCTCACGACATACTGACACTGATGTGAAGTACAATGCAATTACGGTTCAAGATGTTTTCCTCCACACTGTTTATCAAGGTCTAGGCCATAAACATGATGACATTCGCAGAGAGCTCAAACCATTACTTGTAGACTCCAGTGTTCCGGATGAGGTTATCCTCAAACAGATGAAGAAAGTAATGAGTGATGAGAGTGAAAGACAGCGACGTTTAGGCCCAGTCAGTCGTCAGAAGCCTACAAGTGTACACAGTGCAGAGGTTGAGGTTAGCGCAACGCATTCTTCTCCTATTGTCAGAGAGGAGAGCTCAGGGAAGAAGCCTAAGCCTGATATGATTCAACAGTTAACAGAGAAGGTTGAAAAGCTGACCAGTCTTGTAGAGCTCATGCAACAGTCTATTCGTCCTCAGGAACCAGAACAGCAGGCACAGCTCAGAACAGGCAAGACAGACAGACAGAGGGATAGACCATATGGCTGTGTAAAGTGTGTTGAACAGAATCTCCCTAACTGCCCTCACTGCTTCCACTGTGGTGAGGAAGGCCACAGAGCGGTGGGCTGCCTGAAGAGACCGCCGCGGCAGGGAAACTGGAGCCGGTCCTTGCAGGGGGACAAACATTGACCGGTTCCAAATTACTGTCCCAAACTGACACCTGTCACACTGGTGAGCCTGATAAAGAAAGAGGAAAAGAGAAAAAGCCCTCCCCTGAAACAAAAGACAAAGTTGTAAACCAGATACAAAGACAACCAGCGACAACCCCTGATCCCACCCCTGACTTACCTTACAGCAAAAGTGAATGCCTTGCCAGGCTTGTGGGGAGAAGGGCTCTCACCCATTGTTACCTAGATGGTTTAGCAGTCAGTGCTTTGCTTGACACGGGGGCCCAAGTAAGCATGATTGATAGAGTGTGGAAAAACAAATACCTACCCGACATGCCTATTAGACCCCTTAACGAGATCATTGATGGCGAAGAAGAGTTAAAAGTCTATGCAGTGAATGGCGAGATCCTTCCATTTGATGGCTGGGTGGCCCTTAAAGTTAATTTGAAGGGGAATGAAAATCCTAACCTGTCAATCACTGTCCCTTTCCTTGTAAGCAGTCTTGTCCTGGAGAGACCCCTGCTAGGGTTTAATGTGCTGGAAGTAATGATACAGGAACAACCTGAAAAGCTGATCCCAACACTCACCAGCCTGCTCTGTAACGCCATGGTCATTCCAGCAGAGAAAGCAGAGCTCCTGGTGAACTTCATCCAGACTGACAAACCCCCTGTGCAATGTGGCCGCCTACGAACAGGTAGACAAGACACTGTCATTCCAGCAGGTCAAGTGGCCTGGGTCAAGTGCCAAGTCCCGCCCCATATGGAACTGTCAGACCCTATTTTCCTGTTTGAACCTGATGACAACAGCATACCACTGTCAGAACTGGATGTTGGAGAAGGCCTGCTGAAGGTGCAAAACCCCAGAAAGCCCTATATAACGGTGGCCGTGGGGAACAACACAAAGCATGCAGTCACCCTCCCAAGAAAGACAGCCCTTGGCAGTATTCACTGTATTGATAAAGTCATTGCAACAGACCCCTCTGAAATCTCCCAGCCCTCAGTGACCAGCAGCAGTGCCGTTACTACCCCCGCTGTCACCAGCCCATCCCCACGCCAAAACCCCTTCCCAACTTACTCACCTGAAATTCCCAAGTCCTCAGTGCCCCTCGACAGTGCTGCTTCAACGTCAGCTGAGCCCAGCCCCACCCCATTCCAACCCCCCGTTGACCTCAGTCACCTTGATGAGCAACAGCAGGAAGTAGTCAACAAGATGCTCTGTGAAGAGGCTGGAGCTTTTGCACGTGACAGTAATGATATTGGATGTATACCGAGCCTGCAAATGACAATCACCCTCCATGATGCAATCCCTGTCCAGAAAACGTACTCATCAGTCCCAAAGCCACTGTTTAAAGAGGTGAAGGAGTACATACAGGAACTGTTAATGAAAGGCTGGATAGTCAAGTCCTCGTCCCCATATTCTGCCCCAGTTGTCTGTGTCAGGAAGAAGGACGGCAGCCTCCGTCTGTGCATTGACTATCGCCTCCTGAATAAAAAGACTGTCCCTGATCGTCACCCGTTGCCTAGAATACAAGACCTGACAGACACTCTAGGGGGCTACACGTGGTTTAGCATTTTAGATCAGGGCAAAGCATACCATCAGGGCTTTGTTGCTGATAGTTCACGCCCCTTTACTGCCTTCATTACTCCGTGGGGTCTCTACGAATGGGTCCGCATCCCATTTGGACTTTCTAATGCCCCGGCGGCGTTCCAGCGGAGCATGGAGGAGATGCTAGGTCCCCTCAGGGACGAATGCTGTATCCCGTACCTCGACGACGTACTCTGTTACGCAAAGACATTTGAAGAACATGTTGAGACCATCCGTAAAGTTCTACAGGCCCTTCAACGTCACGGAGTGAAATTGAGGTCTGAGAAATGTGACCTCTTCAAACAGGAAGTCAGGTACGTGGGTCGCCTCGTGTCAGCAGAAGGAGTCAAAGTAGACCCACGAGACCTTGACGCTGTGAAAGCCCTGACAAGTAAGACACCAAGAACAGTTGGCGAAGTGAGGAAAATAACTGGATTTCTGGGGTATTTCCGTTCACATGCAGGACTTTTCCAGAATTGCCCGGCCCATCTACGAGCTGCTCCAAACCAAGCCAGGGCAGACCCCAGTCCCAACACGTAGTAAGAACCCCAAACGCCCCCAGTTGCCCTCTAGAGAGCCCATAGAATGGAACATTGAACACCAGAGAGCCCTTGAACAACTGGTCAATCTCCTCACAAACCCCCCTGTTTTGGCGTACCCTGACTTTGACCACCCCTTTAGGCTGCATACTGATGCCTCTGACCAAGGCCTAGGAGCTGTTCTGTATCAGCATCAAGATGGGAAACTGAGAGTCATTGGATATGGGTCAAGGACACTGTCACCAGCCGAACGCAATTACCATCTGCATAGTGGAAAATTGGAGTTCCTCGCATTAAAATGGGCTGTGTGTGAAAAATTCCGCGATTACCTGTACTATGCGCCCCACTTCACTATCTATACTGACAACAACCCGTTGACCTATGTCATGAGTACAGCCAAACTCAATGCTGTCGGTCATCGGTGGGTTGGGGAGCTCGCAGATTTCAGGTTTGATGTCAAATACAGGCCTGGAAAGTCAAATATAGACGCAGACACCCTATCCCGCCTCCCTCTGGATATGGAGAGGTATGAAAGGACATGTACAGAGGAGTTCTCTGATGAGGCAGTGCGTGCGACGTGGGATGGAAGTCAGGCAGCAGAAAGTAAAGACGTGGCATGGGTTGCAGCGCTTAACATATCTACCCCAGACTCTGACCAGCAGTCTCACCCCCCCCTGCAAACCATCAGTCACGATGATCTAGTAAAAGCTCAAAGAGAGGATCAAGCCATAAAGACGATAATGGAGTTGAAAGAGTCGAACACAAAGTTAACAGATGAAGTGCGCAAAACCCTAAGTGGAGAAACCCGTAAGCTGCTTCATGAATGGAGCAGACTTTACATTGACAATGACCTCCTTTACAGAAAGCTCAGGAAGACTGACCCGCACAGGCAGTTGGTCCTCCCTACAAAGTATCGAACACTCGCTCTGAAACATCTACACAACGAGATGGGCCATGTTGGGACGGAAAGAGTGCTCCACCTTGCAAGGGAGAGATTCTACTGGCCCTTTATGTCCAAAGAAATTGAGGAGTATGTGACCCGAAAATGCCCATGTATTAAGTCTAAGAAGCCTGTCACACATGTCCGAGCTCCCATGGGCAGCATAACCTCTAACTTCCCTTTAGAGCTCGTATGTATCGATTACCTACATTTAGAGACCAGTGCTGGAGGGTACGAGTATATTCTAGTAGTAATCGATCATTTCACTAGATTTGCCCAGGCATACCCCACAAAGAACAAGAGTGGCAAAACAGCGGCAGAGCGCATCTTCAATGACTTTATACCTAGGTATGGGTACCCGTCTAAATTACACCATGACCAGGGCCGCGAGTTTGAAAATAAACTGTTTCAAACCCTGCAACAGCTGTCTGGAGTCGGCCACTCTAGAACCTCGCCCTATCATCCACAGAGCAACCCGGTTGAGAGGCTGAACAGGACCATACTCCAGATGTTGAGGACACTGACTGAAAGTGAGAAACTGCGGTGGAAGGACCACCTCCCGCAAGTAATACACGCTTATAACTGCACCAAACATGAAGCTACTGGCTACTCACCCTTTTTCCTCCTCTACGGCCGTCATCCACACCTCCCAGTTGACTTGCTGTTTGGGTTAACTGAGAAAGAGGGATCATACTCACCAAGAGGATATGCAGCGAAATGGGCAGCGAAGATGTCAGAAGCCTACCGTATTGCTTGTAAGAATAGTGTGAAATCCAGTGCAAGGGGGAAAGCAAACTATGACAAGAAAGTAAAAGGAGTCATACTACAGCCAGGAGACAGAGTTCTGGTAAGAAACCTCAGTCAGCGTGGAGGACCAGGCAAGTTGAGGTCTTACTGGGAGAAAGCTATCTACGTGGTCAAAAGCCAGCTTGCTGATAATCCAGTGTATGTTGTCAGCCCAGAGAATGGAGACCAGCGGAAAACCAGAACACTGCATCGCAATCTCCTGCTGCTGGTGAACGACTTACCTGTGGAAATGACCCCACCCGAAACCGAAACTGCCCCTGAAAAGAAAACAGACAAGAGACAAAAACAAGTCAGAAAGTCAGACACACAAAGAGAAGATGACATGAGTGACAACGATGACAGTGACTCAGATGATGACAGTAACGGTGGATACTGGCTAAGGATACGTGCTCAAAGGACAGAGGAAAGACATCTTGAGCCAGAAGACACTGTCATCCCAATACCTGCAAGGTCAGAAAGTCACACTGTACCTGAATACTTACCTAATCCTGTCCGGTTACCTGAAGAGAGAGAAAACACAGATGGGAACTTACCTGTCCTAGACAGACCTGAGGAAGATGCCTCTGAACCTGAGGAAGATGTCTCTGAACCTGAGGGAGAAGATGAATACCCAATGCCCCAACCCAGTCCCCAAGCACACTCTCCAGCCGCACCTGTAGAGCAGGTTCAGTCAGAGGTCAGGAGGTCTACCCGTGATAGAAGGCCTAAGCAGTGTCTCACATACGATTCACTAGGGGAACCGTCAGTGCATGAGCAGGTTACAGTAAGCTCAGTATTAGGACACCCGATACAGTACGCACCTGTTGAACACACACCTCACCACACTCAACTACAACACACACTGATGCAATACATTCCACCCTTTGGTATGCCATACATGCATCCCATGTTCTACACCCACACACCGTACAATCCATATGCTTACCATACACCTACCACACGCATTCCACCTACTATGCTAACCTGTTAGAGATCGAAGAGAAAAGAGGTTTAAGAGTTGAGTTGAGCTGGTTTTGAGTTTTTGGAAAATGTCAGGAGCCATTTTTATTTGTCAGGGAGTATGTGATGCCCACTAAGTGTGATCACAATTAGTGTGATTGTTTTCTGTGCCTAAGTGTTTTGAGACTGACTGTATTTTATGTATTCTTTTAAAGTAACCCAGTTTGTGTGTTTTAGTCCATCCTCAACCTAAAACAATAATAACTCCGGTCAATAGGTGGCAGTGTTGGCCCAAGTTTGAGAACTGGCTCACCGGGGTGTACTCTTGCGCAAGCGCTCTGATCTCTCATAGCCAAGAGAGCACGGTGAACTAACGTCAACACGTTTGCTGTCTCCACTTCTTTCTAACATATTCACCTGTTTCCAGGTATGTAGAACCATAAAGGGAACATCAGGACGTGTCTCTATGTTTATATAATGTACTGGGTTAATAGAATTTACTTTGAGGCCGAATTGAGAGTAATATCTGAGTTTGAAAAGTGAAAAGTTTGTCCTTTGAAGTGCCGACCTGTTAACGTAATGGCCGCGGCCACGTTTCTACTGTTGTGCTTAATGTTAAGTGTTTGGGCATCACTCCTCCATTATTTGAGTAGGATTATGTTTGATTCTGGGCTGGCTCCATTTATTATTTTGTGTACATACTGTATGAAGTACAGATTTTGGGGAAATGGTTTGAAACCATGCAGATAGACTGTGAATATGTTCAATGGGATACTTATTGTTACTGCTACTGTTTTGTACTGAGTCCTTGGTGCTTTTAGCATCTTTAAGGTAAAATGCACTTAGATGCAACTGAAATTAATAACCAAACCGAATCTGGGGAGTATTGATGTAAAAGATACTGTTACAGAGGGGACATGTGTATCTTTTTGAATGCAAAATGGACCAAAATGATGACAGAGTATTGTATTGTTTTTGGTTTATTGTTTTTGAGGTTTTATGAATAAGGAAATGTGACTGAAATGTGAAATGGATGAATATATGGATATATAATGACAAGGAATGTGAATGTACAGTAAATGTCTAGACAGACAGAGAGCCACAGTACAGTATTAAATGCTGAATAATAGACAGTGTTGTTTGATGCTGGGTAAAAGAAATGTTAAAGTTAAAGGACAAGTGCAGCAGTAGTCAGATTAGGGAATTTGTTGTGATTGTGAATTGTGAATAAAGATAGCCAAGAGAGCACGGTGAACTAACGTCAACACGTTTGCTGTCTCCACTTCTTTCTAACATATTCACTGTTTCCAGGTTATCACATATCTGCTGCTTGGTGCCGTATCCCTACGGTAGCTGCAACACACGTCATGGAAAGGTCCCGGATGATAATGCTAACAGAATAGCTATTCCCATTTTGTCATTTTAAAGATCATTTTTCGGCGATTTCGCCGTAAATAAACCTCGCGCCACATCCCTAAAAACACAATCCAGAGATATGGGCCTCCAAAGATGTGGTTTTTCATTGGATTCGGCGGCGATTCGCGGCTACGTTCGCGGCTCACGGCCGGCATGGCTTCCCCAGGATTTGGACCACTGGATTTTAAATTTAGGCTCAGGCTTCAGAAGGCCTCGGATCATTTTATTCATTTCATTAAAAATCCCGAACATGTTCGGGATAGGCACACTGGACTACGTTCCGGAAGCGGCGCTGAACATTCGGTGAACATTGGGGGTCTCAAAAATGTATTTTAAACCATTTTTAATGGAATATATCGTCGGACCATGTAAAATGGCTAGCTGGCTAGCGTAGGACGAGCCAGGACCACCCACGACTCTACAAGCAGCTCAGGGTAAGTCAATTAATAAATAAAAAAATGTTTTGGATTGAACATATCCCGAACATGTTCGGGATAGGCACAGAATGAGTTAACAAGGTATTATAATCATATTCTCCACACTTTTATTCTCCCCATCTTGACAAAGTGGTATATTCCCAGGTTCTGCAGGTCAGCTGCACAGGTGCAATGCATTGTTGTTAATTGTGGCACGTTTACTAACATGCCAAGTTTAGCTGCACTTGAACAACCGTTCCAGGCTGCCATATCCAGCCCAAGAAACAGTTGAAACAGGGGAAAAAATAAAATGTACTTGAACTATAATAAATGTATCATGCCTGTTGCTAAGGTATGGCAACATGACTGGTGTCTCGTGCAAGACACCATGTTTGCCATACCTTAGCTTTTTCTGAACTGACGCCACTGCACACACTCACACACACGCACACACACACATACGCACACACACACGGTCACACGCACGAGTTGTGGCTGCTCGACTTCAAACTGTGCAGTTGATTTGCGGGACGCAGCCAGGGGTTGCTCCAGTCGAGAGCTTTCTCGCACGTTTTGGCTTTTCGTCTGAAAGTTTGCGGAGACTTGATAATATCCTCATTAAACCCCCGTCCCCCCCCCCCCCCCCCCCTCGCCTCCCAGTGTTATTATGCATTGCAGATGCTTTGAAGTACCAAAAGAGAAGAGAAGGGGGGAGAAAAAGAAGGAGGAGAAGAAAAAAAAAAAGATTCCGAAACTGAATTCACATGACAGTGATTATCTTTGACAGTCCTGCTCAAACAGACTCCCAGTGCTGGAACTGTGAATACAGAGCCGCAGTTTGTGCTATCCTCAAGCCTCTCTTTCTTCTGTCCCGTTCCATTAGCGAAGCACCGCGGGCCAATTCTCAGAGTGTGTTTGAGCTTTTTACCTCCGAGTGCCACTCATCTCAACACAGAGGTAGTGTAGTTTTTTGTAAATAGCAATAACATACTGGAGTGTATAGACATGGTTTTAAGTTAAAAGGGGACACGTTGAAAAACCCTTCACACAGGAAGCGACTGACACGCCTGCGTTTAATTTAATTTGTTCGTACGTGTAGCCTGTACAAGTTTCAAAAATAATGATGAAGGAATGCCTGTGACCAAAAAGCATTTCTCGACTGCAGCTGCAGCACGACCAAAAAACGTGCTGATGTCAGTCAAGTCTGGGTGGGTTTGTTACGGTCATCTGCTCTGCCCACACTGCCTCTACACGGTTCTCATCCACCCCCAAGAAAGAAAACAAATGGCCAATCAGAAGAAAGTGGGCTTTTAGGAAGGAAGGACGTAAAGAGACGGGCTACAGTAAAGGCTTTATCATAGTCCGAGGTGAAGAGCTCATCACCTCAACTTTTCGGTGATAAGCTATCACCTAAAAATGTGATAACAAGTGGAGGCCATCATAGTCACGGATTCACAGTGAAGTCCTATCACCGCGCCTCTGTGCCTCTGAAACCAGGGGGCACACTGATTGGTCAAGATCGACCAATCAGTGAACGGGGTGATGGGGAGATGTCTGAAGGTAAAAACAGAGGAGAGATGTCGGGGTTCGTGGTGATAGCCCTTTACCGTGGCGAATGATGTAATGTTGTAGTTTTCTGACTTTAAAAGACTACACCGCGTGATAGCCAGGGGCGGAGCTATAGGGGAAGCAGCCGATGCAGTCGCATTAGGGCCCGGGGCTGAGGAGGCCCGCCACCGCTCCGGGGAAGAAAAAAAAAAATAAATAAAAAAAAAAAATGAAATGCTTACCGGATTGAGAAGGCACTCTCTATTGCCCCTCTTGACGAGTGCCACTGATTGCCCAATGTGATCAGTTGCTTGAGGACAGCTGTGTCCTGTTTACTTTTAGCGGTAGGCATGAAGAATTTTCTCTCTTCAGCTGTGAGTGAGACCTGCCGTCTTTTTAGGTTGTCGGTTTTTAGGCCGTTGGTTGTTTTTTACAGCATGGCTCTGAAACTAATATCTGATTTCTTTGGTGGGCCCGCCACGCCACCCAATTAAAAAAGAAAAAGAGTTGTAGGCTACAGAAGCAAGTAGGATATTGTTGATCCGTCTGTGAAAACCTCGCATTGGGGCCCGGCGGGGGGTCGCTACGCTACTGGTGATAGCTTATCATCCCAGACTGTACTATGATATAATAGGGCCATAACACAGCTTGTTTCTGACAGAGGCTGAAGTGAGGTGCTATGAATAAGGAGGCCAACTTATGCAAAACACATTCTTTGCTATTACACAAATCAGTACCCAGTATCTCTATAGTGATGTGACTTGTCCGATATGTCATATTCTATCCTAATTGGTTAACACTGCATTCCAAAGGTTGTAGGATTGCTTCTTTTTGAACAAAATGCCGCAAATCATGAACGCAGTCTGCGGGGTACATGATATGTTGCGCGCACATTCCCACTAGGTCAAGGAACAAATGCCACCTTTTTCACTTTGGCCTGCAGGTCAACTTTAGCAAAACCCATTTTTGGAACAAAATGCCTCATATCATGCATGTAGTGTCCGATTGCCGTGAAAGGCCCAAGAACACATTGCACCCTTTTCACATTGGCCAATTATAGCACCACCAGAAGGCCACAATAGTTTTTCTTTGATTACTTTTCCCACTTTTCCTGCTTTTCCCTGCTGCTTTCTTTTTTCTGCTTGGCCACTTTATCGCTGCTTGCAGCTATATTTAGTCTTAGTTTTAATCATCATAGCAGTTTTTATTTTTTTTTGTCAGTGAAAAAAAGGTAGTTGATGAAAATAATTCGTCGTAGTTTTCGTCTAGGGAATCAACAGTGCTCCAGCCAGGAGGGGAATGCCCCAGGCTCTTATACTGTGCACATGAGGCTCATTGGAGGATTAACAGAAACCTTAAGCAGGTGCCAGACCCCAATGAGCCTTAAATCTAATCAGTAAAAATATTTTAATCTATTCTAAAAGAAATCAGACAGGAAGCCGGTGTGAAAGAGTAAAGAGAGTCGAAAATTGTCATGATGTGATCACTTCTTGTTGTGGTTTAGAAGCCCTAGTTTTTAAGCTGTTAGATGGCGTAGGACAGTAACTGACCGGACAGTAGCGCTAACTACATGATTCAATGTCCCCCCGGGTTGGTTCCGGCCTCTAGACCACATGTGTTGCATCACAGGACTCCCTTTTTGGCAGGCAAAGCTTGTGATTGGCTGCGCGGAGGTGGAGGTCGCGGCCTGAAAAGGTTGAGAACCACTGCTGTAGATAACCTTCTCTAAAAGTTTGGATCGAAAGGGGAGTTAAGCATTCAAACCCCAGCATCCGTATGCGACACGTTGTGAGCTTGTTGATCAGCTGTTTTCATGCAGGGAAAGCTTTCTCCACAATAACAGAAAACAGAAAATAGTGCCCTGAGGAACTCAACTCAACGGGGTTCATGTGGTTAAATGCTACAGTCTTTTAACGTCGAATTGCCCAGACCTGGTTTTTTAACGAGCCGTTGGCCAAAATAGTCAGGTTCACTACGTTAATAAAGGTTTATTCGTTGGAATTTTTTGGAGATTTGTAAAACTATACATTTTTGGAATCTTCAGAGCATGTGGAATCCAAAAATCTTTGTTGCCATTTGCACAGACACCTGCAAAGCCGCCATTTTGGACGTTCAAAATGGCCGACATAAAATACATAATCTGTGCTATCTTGGCTTCTAGACAACCTAGAAACATAATTAAACGTGCCAATCCTATGTTTTCTGGGTCAAGGAATCAAATTAGTGAATGATGGATGTAAAATGTTCTGGACCCCCACCCCCTTTCTGGGGGTTATCTATTTTGGGACATCCCAGAACAGTACGCCAGCCAGTTAATGTCCGATTTCCGTAATATTAGAGTTGTTTTGTAGGTTTTAAAACATCCTTAGTTCATTTATTAGACTTTTAAAGCAGACAGAATAACCTTTCTGACTTTTGGTTGGGACCTTTCCTCACCTGGGACCCCCCAGACAGATCCCTGAGCCTATCTCAGTAATCGCTCTGCTCCTGCTCCAGAACAATGTTAAATTAGATCATAATTGAAGCATAAAATTTGTTGTAGCTGGGCTCTGAAATGAGTAGTAGCAAATACCAGAGGTCTTCCTCTGGGGGTTCGGGACCCCTGCTGGGTCCTCAGAGTTACTACAGGGGGCCCGCCAAATCTTTTTTTTTTTTTTTTTTTACATTTGAAACTGAAACTTTGAATGTTTTTATGTATCCTGGGTTTATTGCGACCATAGGTCGAAGTTTGTGACCATAGGTCGCAGTTTACTATAAGAACCGTCACATCTTGACCGTATCTGTCTGTCTGTCTGGACGGGCAACGCTTGTCTTTTTTGTTGATTGACTCTCACACTCTGACATCCCGCTTTGACATCACTGTGATGTCAGGGGAACCAAATTCCCTTTATGCCCATACATGGAGATCCCTGTGAGGCCAGGGGAACCAAATCCCTTTTATGGACAACTAGGTAGTCATTTGGCAACAGCTCACAGCTGTGAAGCCGGCCCGGGAGGAGTTCAGATTGACAATCAGGTCCACAGGAGGGGAGGGCGTGAGCAAAGTGGGGTAGAACAGGGGAAGGGCAACGGCCAGACCCAGAATTTGACATAATGAAGGTATTGCAACTTCTCACTTTGGGCACGCAGAACAACGTGTCCATTTATTGCACTGCACTCACACTGACAACACACTTCAATTTCCTAATGACTTGATCATCATCAGGCTTCAAGTAGGCATTGACCCATGTCTTTTTGGAGATTCCAACAAATGCTCTTCCCCAGCCAGCACCAGAAACGTTGTGTAGGCCAAGGAACCCTTGACATTTGTGACATCCAATAACTTGAACTCGCTCGAATATATCTATTTCCATTTATTTGTACCTTTGACTGTTGCACATTTCAGTGACTGTTGCACATTTCAGTAACAGCAGGAGGACATCGGTGTCGGGTGATCAAACACCTATGTCTTGCAAAGCACCATAAGCCACAGAGGCAAGGACTTGATGAGTAATCAGGGTATCAGCCTCTTCATGTGTGTGGTAGGGGAAGGGCAAGGGCCAGACTTCATGGTATTGTATTATGATGCCTACTTTTTGATACCTGACAAATTGCCCCAAGCTTCAATCGAAGAAAATAGATGGCATTCAGAGAGTGGAGGGTATGTTCCAGTCAGGTGTCTTGCCCTCACTTGAGCTCATCAAATGTGGCTGCAAAGCAGGTTGCACTCCTCCCTGCAATTGCTATGGCGGAGACTGTCAACACAATTAGGGAGGACATGTATTGTAGTGAATCTCTTTGGGCATAATTGACCATGAGCTCTTTAAGAGGATAGGGTGCAGGTTTTGGGGTGACGATTAACAAAGAGGTGTGTGTGTGTGTGTGTGTGTGTGTGTGTGTGTGTGTGTGTGTGTGTGTGTGTGTGTGTGTGTGTGTGTGTGTGTGTTGTCAGTGTGAGTGCAGTGCAATAAATGGACACGTTAGTCTGCACGCCCAAAGTGAGAAGTTGCAATACCTTAATTCTTGCAATCCCTGCAGTAACAGCTGCCAACCATAACTGTCTAACTGTTATAAATAATACTGAGAATACTAATAAATCATCGAAGTACAATACATGAACCCAGGATACATAAAAACATAAAGTTTCAAATGTAAAAAAGAAAAAAGAAAATCCTTTCCCATCAAGATTTGGCGGGCCAACTGTAGTAACTCTGAGGACCCCCCCAGGGGTCCCGGACCCCCTGAGGAAGACCCCTGGTATTTTGCTTACTTTTTGTTTTCAGATCCCAGCTACAACAACTTTTATGTTTCAATTATGATCTAATTTAACATTGTTCTGGAGCAGAGCGATTACTGAGATAGGCTCAGGGGTCTGTCTGGGGGGTCCCAGGTGAGGAAAGACCCCAACCAAAAGTCAGAAAGGTTATTCTGGCTGCTTTAAAAGTCTAATAAATGAACTCGGGATGTTTTAAAACTTACAAAACAACTCTAATATTATGAAAATCAGACATTAACTGGCTGGCGTACTGTTCTGAGGTCCCAAAATAGATAACCCCCAGAAAGGGGGTGGGGGTCCGGAACATTTTACTCCCATCATTTACTCGGTCGATTCCTTGACCCAGAAAACACATGTTTCTATTTAAACATTGGCATGTTTAAATAGGTTTCTAGGTTGTCTAGAAGCCAAGATGGCACAAATTATGTATTTTATGTCGGCCATTTTGAACGTCCAAAATGGCGGCTTTGCATGTGTCTGTGCAAATGGCAACAAAGATTTTTGGATTCCACATGCTCTGAAGATTCCAAAAATGTATAGTTTTACTAATCTCCAAAAACATCCAACAAAAATACATAGTGGACCTGACTAAAAGCACGCGTGCAATAAAATAAGGTGGCCAATAGCTATCGAAGATGTCCAAAGTGCTTGGCAGGTCGTTTCCATAACCTCATTTAAACTATTGCAGTCTAGTTGGAACAATGTCCTGGGGAAAAGGAAGGGTTTCATGTGTGAGAAAAAAAAACGAAAAAGAAAAAAAACAATGTGCCTTATCTACCGGTAGTTCAAACAACTGACAGGTCATGTGCAGAATGGATAATCTGATTTCCCTTGTTTTCGGTTTTCTTGATAAAATATTGCGGGAAAATGTCCCATTCTCCACAGTAATCACTGGCTCTTTTGTTCAATGTTACCGTTCTAATCTAGTGATGCCTAACTAACTGGTGGATCGGGAGGATGTTGAAAGTAACCCCCAAATAATTGGTGTTCCATGTCCAGGCCAGTGTGTGACGTCATCTCCAAATTTGGGCACTGTAGTGATGTCAGTCAGTGATGTCAGTTGGGCATTGTTGATGTCAGTTGGGCATACATGGAGATCCCTGTCTGTCGAATCAGCCACACAGATATGGGCTGTTTTGGCCAATTTGTCTTGGCCATAATATGGATTCTGTTAGTGTGGTATGTGGTGGCCGATGTGGCCTCCATATATGGGCATTCCCATATGAAGTCCTGTTAGATATGGGATTAATATTGATGAAGCCCATATATGGAGTTCATATTATGATGGACTCCATATAATATGGGCATAAAAGGGATTCTGTTAGTGTGACATCAGTGAAGCCAGTGTGTGATGTCAGAGATTTAAACCTCTCTCCCTACCTTCAGGCTCCTGCCGCTGCTGATGATGTTTTGCCATTTGGTATTTAACTTAACTAAAATGTTAATGCTTACAGAGAATGAATAGAGACAGAGCCCTGACGCCAAACTATGCTTCATACTGTATATCTATGCTCAGTTATGCTCGATAAAAATATATTCTAAATTCAATCCAAGAGTTGTCTGACTGAACTATGTTTTTTGCCACGGACATACACAATGAGTGGTCACTAATATTACCATAAATAAAATATTAAATGTATACTAGTCCAGTAGGCATGTGTTTTTAAATAGGGAGAGTGGTTAGTCCTCATCCCCTTGAACTATTTTATTAGGAAAGCTGAGAGGGAATAGCCTGGTTCAGACCCTGAATCGCTAGCCACACCCCTTTAAAAAATTGTTTTGGCGATTCAGGGAGTCTGGTGTTGCTCTCACTGAAGAGGTTTTCCTCGTTTGGAAATCCGTATGGCGAATCAGCGTTGTGAATCAGCGTCTTGTGATCAGCGTGGGTGAGGTTTTCCCAGAACTCATGTGCGATTCGCCGCCGCCGGACCGGACTGCACACATCGCGTCGCGGTAAAATGCGGTAAAATGCGATCTTATCGATCTCGCCATGAAACATCAGTAGCAGACATGTTATGTTGTGTTTGATTACTAATTAGTTGTGCTCCTATTCCTGCTGTTTCTTTGGTTAGTAAGTAGCACTAGCAAGCAACAGGCTAGCCACTAGCCAGCCACACATAACAACACTACGTCATCTGCATTGCTACTGTTGTGTTGGTCAGACGGTGAACCAATCACAGAAGACTGCCTCTTTGGCAACGCCCATCCCAGAAACAGCTCTGGAGGGAAGCACGTTCAGACTGAATAATGGAGTGAAACGAAATGTCAATTCAGGCTGAGTGTCAGGCTAGAGAGGGAAGGCATAGATGCAGCTATTTGTAACCCATTTTCAAAAATTGCTTTAAAAGTCAAGTCACTTTCTAAATTGAAGGGATTGATGGCTTTGAACTTTTCAACGCATTAAAGACAATCAGAGACGGAGAAGAACTCTCAAATTGACATTATCCACCGGACATTACTCATATACTGTATACGTTTGTGCAGAGAGAGAGCACACAATACACACACACTGGTCTTGTGTATCTATGCAGGTTTGCACTCATATGAACGTGTGTACTGTATGTGCACGCGTATTGCATAATTGTGTGTACCTGTGTGTGTGTGTGTGTGTGTGTGTGTGTGTGTGTGCGTGTGTGTGTGTGTGTGTGTGTGTGTGTGTGTGTGTGTGTGTGTGTGTGTGTGTGTGTGTGTGTGTGTGTGTGTGTGTGTGTGTACAGCATATGTGTGTAATGTTCCTGTGGCATGTGGGCGGCCTCCTCTCCAGGGCTCCAGTACAAACTTAAATGAGTCTCAGAGAGACTCGGTGAGCCTCAGGTCCAGAGGGCACTAGTTAGTAGTTACAGCTATAGGGGCTGTAACTAGTGGAGCGCCTCTGTGTCCATCACCCATGGGTGCTCTGCTCCGCTCTGCTCTGCTGTTGCACCCGCCGGGCAGAGGGACCCAACACCAGGCACTCACACCCTACAGTGCTGTCTCTCTGAAGAGACACTGTGGAGGGAGAGACAGTACAGTATGTCTTTCTGTTATTGAACTGCTTGAACTGCTACAACAAACACTTCATTGAAGATAATTTGTTATCTACAATTTATACTTCTTTGAAGATGTTTTATGTCCATAGAACAATGGACGCTTTGTGAAATGCTACACGAAAATAAACCAATAGTACTAATAACGGTGTGTCTTCCATATGTAACTTGGATTTCATGTGGCCAGTTTGATGTCTGAACGTCCTGTTACCACCGTGCTCTGACTCCTCTTAAAACCTAAACATTTGAAAGAAGCAAGGATCGTCAACATGTCCGTACACAGACAAAACCTTTGTCCGTGGTTAAGACTTGGTCAAATTTTAGATGTTCTTTTTTTACACACATCATTATAATGTTCTTATTTTGATCACAAGACCCAGTTACTGAATGTCAATGTTTTCTACAGAAAATGTATGACACTGACATTACAGTGTAGGAGTCCAAGTAGTACTAGTGGTTCTCAAATGTTTTATTTACAAGGACCCCCTTAACTCTGAGAGTGTAAACATGGAACCAAGTGGACCCATACGGTTACAGACCCGTTATGGTCATTCAGGGCTAGCTCTTTAGTCTAGGTTTTTGCTTGTTGATGAAATTGTCAATATATTTAGTCTTAGTTTTAGTCACCGTAGCTTAGTCTTTATTGCAACCGTATAGGTCGCAGTTAATTATGAAAACCGGCACAACTTGTCCGTACGTATCTCTGTAATGCCTCAATGTTTGTTGACATTGTGACATCATATTGTTGTGACATCACCTCATGAAAGATCAAGCCCTGGATATCCATACATGGAAACGACTGGATCATCACCTAGATCTCCATATGGAGCTGACCTCTACATAAATATTTCAATCAATATTAAGCCCATATCTGGGAATGCCCATACATGGACATATTGTGTCAGTTTAACCGGTCCTTAAACAACCAACCGCAACTCGAATCACACTTGCAAATGAATTCCGTCCTGCGCTTTTCGCCCTTAGGTGTCTTACTGGTTTCGTTTTTATGTCAGTATGTAGTTTTTGTCAGTGAAAAAAAGGTAGTCGTTGAACATTTTTCTTAATCGTTTTATGTCTACGAAATGAACACTGTTGCCAAGCCAGCCACATCATCCATCATGATGTCTCCAGCTCTTCTAGTGGAGAAGAAGCCATGTTGTCAAGCTGGAGAACCCGGTCGGTTCACATGTGTTTCTTCTATCCATCGTCTCTATTGATGTGCATTGTGGGCCAGGCACGTGCACACATAGGCCCTTTTATCCGTCTGTAGAAAGTGCCCTATCCAGACCATGAATGCATGCAGTTTTGACTATGGTGAAAGAAATGCAAATGCAATCTTTCCATGAAGGCAGCATTCAGAATTGCCACGTTCAAACTCTCCTGAACTTGAATGCAGCGTTTTATATTGAAAGAATTGCCCTCTTTGTGTAGAAATACATTCCATATGACACATCTGCAGTGTTGACTTTATAATATAATTTAGTTCAGTGTGGTATCAAGCACAGAAAATAGCCGACCTCCAAGCTCACAACGTGTCGCAGCGCAATGCGTTGTGAGCTTGGAGGTCTGCTATTTCCGCCAAAAGGCCCTTTTAGAAATGTCAGCCCCTGCCTTTCTAACATTCTCTGCACGTCCCTGATTGTGGGCAATGCTGATGCTAAACTTCTGGGAAGTCCCTGGTCGACTCCATGCTGATGTTGCCGAGATGAAAGCAATTAAGAGGTTTGATCTTTCGGAGCACATTTGAGGTTTTGCATGATATCGATTTAGAATATCATTAATAACAAGATTGTCACCTAAAACACGCGTCGCCCCAAGGTTATATCCAGCGGAGCGAGGGCAGATGCAGCTGTATAATAGGCCGACCGAAGGCTGGGTAATAACGAGGACAATGTCGAAGGCCCGGCCGGTAATTTGTTTATCACATAATAATACCCACAAGTCTTAGGAACAAAGACACAGAGAAAATGACAAAATGACATTAGTCACACCTTTTACAAACACAGTGGCCTTACTGTATGAACACATACTGTAGGGGAGAATGGAGTTGAGAGTACCACTTTTTATGTCTTTACAAGACAGATATCGCCGGAGTGAAGATATTTCGTCAATATCCACAACAATTTTACATTTGAATGGACGAGTAGGAAATGATTGAATGGAAGCCGCAAGTTGTGCAATCCGTGCTTTTGTACCTACTGGTCGGGACGATAGCACATGCCTGTCAGGGCGTTTGTCATCTATACTATAATTTTGCGAATGTCTGTCTGTCTGTCTGTCTGTCTGAGTGAGTGTCTGAGTGAGTGTCTGTCTGTCACAGCGTTTCTCCTCAGTGGCTGGAGCAATTGATCTGAAATCGCATCACCATAAGCATATGAACACACCTGACATAACTGTGAAGACCGTTTGTCACTTTCACAAATCGTATGCTGTATATTAGCATTTTTATGGTGTATCTACTATCTATTCTGCATCTAGCTTGAGGCACATCTATTCTGCATCTAACATGAGGCAAAATGTTTAACCAGCTCTGTGTGTGTGTGTGTGTGTGTGTGTGTGTGTGTGTGTGTGTGTGTGTGTGTGTGTGTGTGTGTGTGTGTGTGTGTGTGTGTGTGTGTGTGTGTGTGTGCAGGCAGGCGGGTGTGTGTGCAGGCGGGTGGGCTGGCCCTCTTTCAGATGTTGTCATGTAGATCGGTACACAGTATCTCTGTAGCCTTTAAACGAACCGGGTATTTCTTACATTGATGCTCCTACATATTATCATGCAAGCACCAGAAAGTTACTTTCCATCCCTCATATACTGTGTGCACAGTGCACACCCCATAACCCACACACTGCACATCATTTCGGAGCTCATATCTTTGAACGGGTAAGGACTAGTATATATTAGACTAGTAGCGGTGTTGACGATCCACTGACTACCTTCTTTCACAGACGAAAACGACATAAAAACTAAACAAAAACTAAGCTATGATGACTAAAACTAAGACTTAAGTGTAGCCTGAACGGATTCAGTCTTGTTGGATTAACTGTGAGTATCACTAACCTTATAAAAGTCGTTATATACATATTTGGGTGGCTTGACCCTATAGATTCAGTTGAATACACTGTGTTGTAAACACTGCATCCGCTTTGGCTGTGGCTGGTACACCGTATTAAATGTTTTTTTGTCATAATGCCCAACTTGATGTTTGTTCAACACCTGGCTGCAGGTGGGAGTTTCCCCACCATAGGCACTTTTGATGTTCTTTTTACTAGCCCCCCCCCCCCCCCCCCTCTCCCCCCTCGGCCCCCATATTCCCCGACCCCCCCCCCATTCCAACTCATGCTTGTTAACCTCAGCATCAGCCTTCTGAAAGCAACTCTTAATGTTAGTGGTGGTGGACAAAGTACTCAACCACAGTACTTGAGTCCCATGTACTTTACTACTGGTCAAATATCACTCAAGTACGTGAAACTAATAGAAAGTTGCCCAGCCAAGTCAAAACCCTTTCACGGTTTTGTGGGGACCATTTCTAGCACAAGGAATGTTTTTTTCTTTTTGTGTGTGCAAAACAATGCTTGCAATGGATTCAGAATGGGGACTACCCATAAGTCCTACATCTCATTAGTCCTACATCTCATTAGTCCTAATTTGGTTAGGGTTAGGTTTTAGGGTTAGGTTTAGGCATAGTTTTACTGAGGTTAGGGTTAGGGTTAGGTTTAGGCATAGTTTTACTGAGGTTAGGGTTAGGGTTAAGTTTATGGCACCCTAATGATTTAGCTATAGGGCGCCCGAGTCGGCGACCTTCGGGGTTGCCACAGCGGCCAAATCAAGTTGGGCTCCCATTGCTACTATACTACAGGAAGAAAATACCCAGAAAAAATGATGCTTTAAGTAGGATGTGAGGGGTCTAACTAGGGGTTTGTCAGTGTCAATTGGAGCCCAACTTGATTTGGCCGCTGTGGCGACCACGTAGGTCACCGACTCGGGCACTCTAGCTGAATCATTAGAGCATGCCCTGGGCTACATCTGTGCAAGATTTGGCGCTTTTAGACTGATTTGCACAAAATGACCATGTTATTTTATCCCCCTAAGGCCCCAGACTAAACTGTACCTCAAAGCTCCCTACCCTGAGACGACCTCAGTGTCCACAGCTCAGCCAGCCAGCTATCTAGCTTTTTCCTGCACACCGTCCCCATGCTGCCAAGTAACAGAAAGGTACCATAAAAGTTACAGTGGACTGTTAAACCTAATGGGCCTGAGAAATGATCCTGCCATTGAAAGGCCATATCTTCTCAAGAGTTCAATAGCCATGCACTTTAGTGCCTTTTTCAGAGATCTTTGCAGCTAGGGTGACCGCAGTGCCCTAAATTATCGGGGTAAAAATGAAGTGAAATACCTTTGGCTCTAGTTTATTAGCTGGCTTTTACATTTTACACACAAAACCACTTTGGTGTAAAAAAAAAAAAAAAGAGGGAGAATATTGCTTTTTACTGGGCTGTATTTGCAGAGCCAGGGTCTGCATTTGGCAGTTATCGGCTGCTTGTAATTGCTTGCTTTATCCTTCTCTCTAGCAATACCCTGGCCTGCAGTGGTGGAAAGTAACTACTGTAAGTGCATGCTGTAGCCCAGTGTTTCTCAAACTTTCAAATTTCAAGGTCTCCCCTTAACTCTGATAGCGTACAAATGGAACCATTTGTACACTGTCAGAGTTACAGACTTTTATGGGTCAATTTAGACCCCCCAAAAGGAACCCACAGAGTCCCTGGAATCCACTTTAATAACCACTGCTGTAGCCTATACTTACATACAACTTTGATTAACTTTGACTTTACTTCTTGAGTATGATCTCAGTTCTACTCCATCTCAGACGCAAATATTGTACTCTGTATTATTTGAAGACTTGAGTCACAAGTTACTTAACATACGTACATTTAGATTCACATTATAAAAACATATATGGCCAATAACCAATTAGGCCCTATTTTAAACTTGGTTTACAAATAGCCGCTCTACAAGCTCACAATACATCTCATCGTGACGCCTTGTCAGCTTGTAGATCTGCTATTTTCGAAAGATGTTTGACAATTATTATGAATAAAAAAATGTCTGCTTTATTGATAGATACTGTATAACGAGTACTTTTTACTCTTGGTTGACTTGAACCCCCGCATGCTTATTGCTACGTGTTGTGAACTTGTAGATCGTCTATTTTTGGCAGGGAGATGTTGGTGTAGACGGGGGAAAAGCAATCCAAGTACAGTTTAAAGGACAACTTTTAGATTGTAATCAGAGAAAATAAAATAAAAGTGTTAAAATGTTTTCATTTACTGCGTTGTATCGTTTTAGCCATTTTAGCGGTTTTGATTTCAGTGGGTGGTGGTCATGTGTACAAGTGGCTAAATGTGTATTTTTAGACAAGATAAGCCAGCAATTATTTTATTACTATTTACTAGGGGTGTAATGATACATTTTAATAGCGATTCGATACATATCACGATACATGGTTGACGATACGATACATGGACGATATTGGTTCATTCATGGCGATACGATACGATTCGATTCAATGATTTAAAATCGATATAGTAACTTTTTAGCAAAGAAATTAAATCTGTGCGAAAGGTGTGGATAGTGCAGGTTTTTAAGGGAAACATGTATTATTGTGGATATAAATAAGTAAACACAGTGATTATCTGCCAAATACATGGACATTGTATATTGACAAACCTGCACCTTGACATGAACCCAGAGATAACACACATTTATCAATAGACCAGTGTAGCTATATGGAAAGGAAAAGTATTTTAACCCCTCCTTTTAGTTTTTTCTTCTTAAAAATGCTAAATACAATGCCCAAGTAGGTGGTATCGATACAATCGATTCTTTGCACTGCCGATTCGATACGATACAAAATAAAACGATACGATTCGATTTTAGCTGTTTTCATTTCGATATACTTCGATTTTTTAAGTTAAAAACGATATTTCGATACAGTTACTATATCGTTACACCCCTACTATTTACCGTAACACTAGCCCCCATAAGTCACAACATAGTTAAAATTTCTAAAACAATAGAAAGCAGTAAATGAAAACATTTTAAAACTCATCTTTTCTTTTCTCTAATTACATCTAAAACATGAACCCTTGTTGTAAAAAAAAAAAAACGTTTGTACAATCAGGTAGGGTATTAATTTAGGAAAAAAACTAAACATTTACGATGTCTCTGCCCGACAGCAACGATATTTTGATCAGCAACGATATTTTGATCAGCACCTGTCAGCAGGGAGTGTTTGGCGGGAGGAGTAGGACGAAGGCCGACTAAATTGGGGAGACATTTGTTATGTTGCAATGATTTTTTCTCTTCAATGTCTCGCGTTGCCATGGTTACCATAGACTTCCATGTAATTGTGCAATTGTGTAAAAAGTGCACGCCCATGCCTAGATGATGCACCACGTGTGTAGATGCTGTTCACAGCTTTCAAACAAAAAAATCCGCTTGGAAATCCGTTCAGGCATTCATGATTTATGGGCCATTATGTTTTCTTCAGATGTAAACAAACATGGCTGCCATGTTTGAAAGAATGGGTTGGTATGGGGGTTAAACATGCAATTTCGCGATCGCGATCATGCCTAATACATTTCTGGAGGTCCAAAAAAAAAATTTGAAAAAAAAAAATTTGATTTTTTTTTTTTTTTTTCTTTTTCAAAAACGGCCCAAACTCGGGAAACTCGGGGTTGGCACAGCGTTGGTATCAATACAAACTCGGGAAACTCGGGGTTGGCACCAGATGTGTTAAAAGTGATTATATTGTAAAGGCAGCACTAATGAATAATAATGAATACCTACTCATCCCGCGAGGGAAATTCAGATATCGCAGCCCAACCCAGCTGCTTTTTTTTCTCCAGCTTAACCCAGCTGAACCCGGTGCTGCCCACAAGGAGCGCGGGGAGCAGTGATAGCTGGAGCGGGGGATCGTACCTGTGACCTCTGGGGCCTCCGGGAGTCCTAGGTGTGGACACTAACCACTCAGCTATCACTGCTCTGCGCACCAGCATGCTACAGGTACATGTGATCACTTTAAGATTACTTTCATTGTGATCCTTGGCCCTCAAAACATAGGTCTAGAAAAATGATTTGTTTAGTTAGGTGCAATATTCAAACACATTCTCACCCCTGGCTCCCTGTCAAGTACCCTACTGCTTCAAGTAGGGGACGCCACGGGTATGCCCAGTGGTCTTCATAGTGGGATTCAAAACCACCAGCCACCCGACGCTCCTGCTCACACCACCACTATCCAGGACAGAGCCGTGCCGTCTCAGCCGCCGATGAGCCCCGTGAGTCACCGCCGAGCGAGTGAATATTTACTGATATATAGTGATTCAATAAATTATGATGGCACTTGCATATAAATGCCAATACTTTTGTGCTCACAAATAACATTTTGAACACAGGACCTTTACTGTATTCATGTATTTATTCATACAAATATGGTATTGCTCCTTTTACAGTAAAAGTACTCAAGTACGGTACTTCTTCTTCCACCACTGCAATCCCTGTCAACAAAGTGTCAAGAAGTTACGTTGCATTCTTCTTACTATGGGCATCATAAATAAAAACATGGCCTGCAAGGCTTTCCCCCTGGGCTGAAGTACTTTTCCAGCTACTAACTTGGCTGGATTTAACAGCAAAAAAAAAAGACAACAACTGAAACTTCCACACACCCGATTGTTGCTCTGCTGCCTCGTCATCCTGTTATGAAACTGGTCCACTTTGAGGCTGTGACAAAACACAACAGTACTATGGAATCAATGTGTGTGTGTGTGTGTGTGTGTGTGTGTGTGTGTGTGTGTGTGTGTGTGTGTGTGTGTGTGTGTGTGTGTGTGTGTGTGTGTGTGTGTGTGTGTGTGTGTTGTGTGTGTGTGTGTGTGTGTGTGTGTGCGTGCGTGCGTGTGTGTGCGTGTGCGTGTGTGCGTGTGTGTGCATGTGTGTGTTAGGGATGGGACGATAAGCGATATTATCGTTTATCATGATAAAAAAACTCATGATAATTGTATCGTGGAGATTATTTATTTTATTTTATAAATATTATTAAATATTATTTTACCTTTTAAACCTTCTATAACTTGATAGTCTTTTTTTTCACTCTCTACGAAATCTCTTTGCCAAAAAATAGCCAATCTACAAGCTCAAATGTGGTGCAATCGCGACGCGTTGTGAGCTTGTAGATCAGCTATTTGTTTGGCAAATGTTCCGACCCAGGATAATGGATGTTGGGAATATTTTGATTATCGCGATTATAATATCGTAACTCGCGATTTCTTTGGACACAATAATCGTGATATGAAATGTTCATATCCTCCCATCCCTAGTGTGTGTGTGTGTGTGTGTGTGTGTGTGTGTGTGTGTGTGTGTGTGTGTGTGTGTGTGAGTGAGAGAGAGAGAGAGAGAGAGAAGCAGAAACAGATGTGTTGTAGACCAACTGTTGGCTGAGTTGAGAACAGGCAACAGTCTGGGGATGTGAGCCGTGTCCTCAGCTGACCTCTGTGCCGATAAGGCACCCAGCGTATGGCAAGACACACACACACACACACACACACACACACACACGCATGCACACACACGCACACACTCGTGCACAGATGCACACACACACACACACACACGTGCACGCACGCGCACACACACACACACACACACACACACACACACACACACACACACACACACACACACACACACACACACACACAGGCACATGCACACGCATGCATGCATACAGTAGGCCTACATGCACAATGCACACATGCACACACTCACACACGCATGCATACCGGTAGATGAGCACACACTTGACTACAGTATTCCCCATATGAACCCCAACCTTGACCCCGAAATAGAGTTTGAGTTTCTTCGTTTTCCAGGATTTGTCCTTTTGAGAACATCTGGTTCTCACACACACACATGCATGCACGCACAGAACGTTTTCTCTCACACTCTCCTTCATCCTGTTCTCTCTCTCTCTCTCTCTCTCTCTCTCTTCGTCTCTCTCTCTCTCTCTCCGTCTTTCTCTCCATCCTTTCCTCTCTCTCTCTCTCCGTCTCTCTCCATCTTTTCCTCTCTCTTTTAACCACTTGAACCCCAGCATCCCTATTCTCCGGAGAAGGTTCACCAAAAATAGCCGATCTACAAGCTCACAACGCGTCACAACGTGGCGCGTTGTGAGCTTGTAGATCTGCTTTTTTTTGGTGAAGAGATTTGGGGTAGATGGAAAAAAGAACCAAGTACCGTGCAAATCAGGTCTGTTTTACTAGGCATAGAGGGTTTAAGTGGTTAATATTTGGACTTTCTGACGACTTTTGGCCGTCTCTCCCGCTCCTCTCGCTCTCTCCCTGTAATTTATGAATCACTGGAACCAATTAAAGTGCTGGCTTTTGCTTCCAGGTCAATGGCATTCCACATCAGTCATGTACTCTTTGTACTGTCACGCTCTTCCCCCGGTGGAGGGGGAATCCTCCTCGCGTTGTTTTGACACTGTTTTGATAGCTCTACCGTCGCAGCCATGGATCTCCACTCCCTGATGCCTCCTCCTGTCCTGCCTGGCTTCTCTCTTCATGTGTGATGATGTACAGTAAGCAGTCTCCCCAAATGCAACCTGACAGAGCGGCCTTTCGCCCCCAGGACCAGGGACGTGCTGGGCCCCTGATTCAGCCCGGGAGAGTTGGAGAGGCCCTCATTGTGCGCTATATAGCGCCGCTGCTACTCAAAGATTTGCTTGTCCAAAACCTTTTGTTTTGTATTTATCATTTAAAAAATTATTTAAACTAGTGAAAACAGCCGATCTACAAGTAGATCTGCTGTTTTCACTACTTCTGTGCAATGGCCTGGTATGATGAAGCAGGGCTTTGCTTTGGGAAAAAATGTATACATTTGAAACTTGGAGATACGAGGTTTCTGCCCGACAGTGACGATTTACTTTATTGGCCGCCCAGCCCCCAAAATGGAAAGAAGGACGACATTTTTTTTTTTTTTTTCTCCTAAACTTTTTTTTTTTTCCCCGGCCTGGATCGGCTGGGAATGAACTGGCCGTTTGGGAGTTGTCCCGCTTTTCCCAATGGCCAGCACGTCCCTGACCAGGAGCAAAGCAACGCCGTTTCCTGGCCAGGCACGTGCACACATAGACATCAAAGGGGGCTTGAGCCCCCTGCCCTTTTACCTGTCTGTAAAAAAGTGTCCTCTCCATACCATGAATGCAGTTTTTACTCTGGTAAAAGAAAGGGGGTTCACCAGGTTAGCATTCACCAGCGTGGGCAGGTTAGCTACTCACCACGTTAGCATTCACCAGTGTTAGTTTTACTAAGGTTATAGGGTTAGGGTTAAGGTTAGGTTTAGGTGGTCGGACGAAAGGGAGTTCGAACCAAGGGCATGTTACCAAAAGAAATGCAAATGACCCCTTTCCATGCCATACCTGAAGGCAGCATTCAAGAGAATTGCCTTTTGTCCAAACTCTCCTGAACTTGAATGCAGCACCTTATGTTGAATGAATTGCCCTCTCTGTGTAGAAATCCATGCTGTTACGCCACATCTCTTGTATTGACTTTAGTTTAGTGTGGCATCAAGTACCGAAAATAGCAGATAATCAGATGCTCCTGGTAATACCGGTAGATGCATTTCCGTTGTCTTGGTTGTTCTGATGTTTATCACAAACATGGACATTCAGTAGACTCTTTGATCACCTTTCAGTGTTAATGCCAAATTATACAGTACTTCTATTTGACTTCATAGGAAGTATACCGTTCAACAAAAGATAACAAGTGAAAATGATGGCCACCACAATTTGATGGATAGGCCCCCTGAAGCATGGCCAATCATCTGGCCAGGGAGCCATTCTCACAAAAAACGAATGGTTGGAATGGATTCAGCAGCCCCACAAATGCCCAGTTAGACCTCACACAAGCTCATATTGGCCAATCTATATTTTTCCACACCTCCTCTTCTCACCTTTGATTGGCTCCCACAAAGCTTAACAGAGCAGAAGAGGGTTGATCTAGCTTGGTCATTGCATGTCAGCAGGGAGTGTTGGGCGGGAGGAGTAGGACGAAGGCCCTACCTACGTCCTCCCGGTGGGGGCTCCTCACTGGCAGGTGAGTCAGTAGGATACAACAGCAGTGACAAGACAGCAATGTGTGTGGGGAGGAATCGATTAGTAAAATTACTAAATTGGGGAGACATTTTTTTTTTTTTTTTTTAGATTTGTTTTTGGGCTTTTTATGCCTTTATTTGATAGGAAAGTAGACTGACAGGAAACGGGGAGAGAGACGGGGAATGACATGTGGCAAAGGTCGTCCAGATCGGGAATCGAACCGGCGACGCCAGCAGGCATCATAGCCTAGTATGTGGTTTGCGCCTTGACCACTAGGCCAGCGGGCGCCCCAAAAGTGATAATATTGTAAAGGCAGCACTCATCTGCACACCAGCATGCCACAGGTACATGTGATCACTTGATCAACGCACTACTTTTACCATCTGGACTTGCTCGGGCAGACCCGATGTAAGGGGCGGGCTATTTTTTCAAGTTCTTTGGCAGGTGATTCATTGTTTTCATTTTATTTTTATCCCTTGATTTTGTTTACCCGGTGTCAATTATCTAATGTAATCCCAGGCTACACACTCACCTGATGGGGGAGTTTGGACGTAGCGCATGGAAGGAATTTGCCCTCGATCAAGCGCCCCGTCTGGCCAGGGGGAGGCAGTATAGAGACCAGGATTACTGCATGTTTTTGTGAGGGTACCTACTGTACCCTAGGAGACACAGGGGGAACATGCAAACTCCACACAGAAAGGCCCTTTCGACAAACCCCACCTAGGGTGTGGGACACATCCCCACCGACCACAGTGTCCCCCGGCGGGAATCGAACCCAGGACCTTCTAACTGTGAGGCGTCAGCACTATCGACTGCGCCACCGTGCCCCCCGTGATTCATTGTTTGACCCGACCAAAAAATTGCTTATTCGGGCCAAGCACACAAAATACTCTATTGCGACCGTCAGGTCGCAGTTACTATCAAAACCTCCACCGGCCTTCAGTCTGTCCGTCACACGTCACGTCACACTTTTGCCCTACTCATATCTCTGCCACCGTTGCCCCTATCATGCCAAACTTTGCACACACACTCATTGGCTGCAAAACCACAACCTCCACCCCTCACTTCTCACATGGCCCTCTTGTAGAGCCACCATGAGGCTGATTCTTGCAAAACACATTTTTGGACACTGCTCCTACAGATTTTGCCCTAAAATCACGCAAAGCGGTACACACAGTATCTCTAAAGTCATGTCATCAACATGGATCTGTCCCATTTCCCATATTCCCCCCTGATTGCCTTCTAAAGTTTGTGTATGCGACCCGACGTTCGATTATCTCCCGATTTAGGGAGTCTTACTGGTGTAAGTCTCAAAGAATAGTCAAGTAACTTTGTTTCTGTGCACCACTGACTAAGCAGTGCTCAGCGCCAGCGTGGGCTCTATTATTTCCCAGCCACTACAGGCAGCGGTAACTCCTGTGTTTGTGTCATTCAAGGCTCCCACACCACGCTACGAGGACTCTATTTATGGCCACTCACTCACTCACTCTCTCAGCCTGGCAACCGGCTCGCCCACAGCCATATTCCATGATTTATATGAAAAATGCCCCTCTCCACCCAAGTTGGGTTTTGCGGTGGGCTGAGACTGGCACGCGATTCGCGGCATTTCCTCTTCACCATCAGCATATAATAGTGAGAGAAGAGAAGAGGCACACACACACACACACACAAGCACGCTCACGCTCTCAACAAAGAAGGCTGAATATTCCTGGGGTAAATAAAACATCTTTAGGCCTGCTTGATCCATCTCGACGCCAGAGTTTTGATGTTATGATTTTGAGAAAGACAAAGGAAAGATGTTCGCACATTGGCAGAGAGCAAGAGGAAACATACTTAGGCAGTCATGCAGTTTCATTGTTTGTCAGCACAATCATCAGTGTATTTTGGATTCATGTCAATTTGTGTTTTCAGATATTCAACCACTTGAACAATACTTAATAAACTTGACCATTGCTTTCACTCTGCACTTAGTCTGCTCTTTTTCCCCTCTACACCAAATCTTTTAGCCGAAAATAGCCGATCTACAAGCTCACAACGCCGTTGTAAGCTTGTAGATCTGCTATTTGTGGCTAAAGTTCTCAGAATATGGACGCTAGAAAAAAACTTTCCATCACACAAAGATTTGTAGGACCCCCTATTTGAACATTTTTGAAATGATTTGCTAAATCAGTCCGACCAGAAGGAATCTGGGATAAAATATATTCCCACTGGCAATAAAAGTTAATGACCAGAGGAACTTTTTCCCTCCTGGCTTTTCACTTGTGTCTGATGATGCTGGTTCTGTAAACGGTGAAATAAATCAACGGCAAATAGTTCATTTAATAATAGCGCCTTCATCCAAAGCGCTTCAGAATGTACATAACATTCATACACCGATGGTGGAGGAAACCATATAGGCCTATATATGCACCAACCTGCTCCTCAGGTCAGGATCAATTCACTCTTTGTTAGCCTTCTGGTTGGTCCCTGACTGACAAACCAGCAGGCTCTATCTGCCTTGTCCCGCCCTGGTTCTGCCTTTTTGAGCGGTGGTCACACCGTCTCCATAGCGTGGCCGTGTGTGTAGGTATGTTTGTATGTGGGTGGGTGGGTCTGTATGTAGCCTGAAGCCTGTGGTGTAGTACCTTTTTTGACCACACATGTTAAGGGAGGGGCGCTGTTTTCAGGCCAGGCCAGGCCAGGCACACACACACACGCACACACACACACACACACACACAGGGGGGAAGGGGGGAGGGGTTGGTGGGTAAGAGGGTGCTGTTGAGACTAGGTGGGTAAACCACCGCTCAGTTCACATGGGTGTGATTTTTATGTTGAATTTGATAAAACATAATTTTTGGAGAAATAAAAGCATTTAAAAACATGCTGAGTCACTTTACTGCCTCTGAGCAGCTCCATTTTACTGAAACCAAGTTTGAAATTAGAATTGAACACACAGAATAACACTACAAAGCAACTGAATTAAAATGGTAGTGGATGGAGTGTCCCACCGAGTGTCCCACCAAGACACAGCAACCAGTGGGCGTGAAGAGGAGTGGGACAACGGGTGGGACTTGACAAAGGGTGAATTAGGGTTTCTCAGTGTCTTGCTCAAGGACACTTGGGAACCTCTCGATTCCCAAGCTGCTGTTTTCACCACCGCTGCCTCTGTAATGACATGATTGTCCAAAATAGGAGCGCCAGGGTTCATGTCATGTGGTTCAATTGGCTCAGGGTAGATTGTATCCTACACTGATCGTGGTTTTAACGTACATGAAAGGTACTGTGGGATTCTGCACTACAAAGGCAAACAAAAGTATCGTCGTTGTCGGGTGAAAACCCTCTATGTCCAAAACCGTTCGTTTTGCATTCATCATTTTAAAAATGATTTAAACTAGTGAAACCCGCGAGGCGTTATGTGCTTGTAGATCTGCTGTTTTCACTACTTTTGTGCGACGCGGTGCGAGGCGCGGTGCGAGGCGTTGTGTGCTTGTAGATCTGCTGTTTTCACTACTTTTGTGCGACGGCCTTGTATGATGAAGCAGGGCTTTACTTTGTGCGAAAGAACGTACACGTTTGAAACTTGGGAGATACAAGGTTTCCACCCGACAACGACGGTATGGTAGCCTGCCTGCCTAACTATATGTTTTCTTTCTTCTTTCTTCATTTAGATGGCAGAGGATATGATTAACCCTTAAGTTCTGTTCAGATTCACTACACCTTCGTTCTGTTCGGGTCATTTTGACCCGGGGGGTATTTGGTTTATAAAAAACAACACTAATATAAATTTTAACTTAACAAATCATCATGATACATTGACTTTGACTCAATACCAAACAATTCATATGATATATATGGTAAATGTTTGCATTCTTGCTTTGCTATATCACATTAAACACTGAAAGAGCTAGGCGTTTTTAATGATTTAGCTGAAATTCATGTAAAAAAACTACTTAATTTAATACTTGGCAATATTGCTCATGCTTATAGGACAAAATGAAAATCAGACAATATTTTTATGAACAACATGCACATTAATTGAATACTTGTGGTTCAACAGGACATCATTCTCACATAGAGCTGGACACACATGTGAACACACATGAACGTCACATAATATGAATATACACTTAAACGTATACACTAGGACAGGTTTTCAAACACTTTGGTCTCAGGGCACCCCTGTAAACAACATTTTCATCCACAGCACCCCTGAAATACAGTGTTACTTTACAGCACCTTATGTTTATGTAAAATAATGTAAAATTTCCCCTAAGATACAGTACAGTCACAAGGAAAACTTCAGATAAGTGAGGGGTGAGGAGGGGAGGGGTGAGGGGAGAGGAGGGGAGGGGTGAGGAGGAGAGGGGGAGGGGTGAGGAGGAGAGGGGGTGAAGGGTGTGGGGGGGGTGAGGGCGATAGGAGGGGGGAAGGAGGTGACTGTGTGTCTGTGTTAGTATACATGCTTTCTTTTATTTCTGTGCATCTGGGGTGGCGGGGGGGGGGGGTGTGGGAGGGAGGTGGGGGGGGGGGGTTGGGTTGGAGGGTTTGGAGGGGAGGGGGTAAGGGCGAGGTGAGGGGGGTTGGAGGGGTGGAAGGGGTTAGGGGGTGATTGTGTATCTGTGTTTGTACATGATTCCTTGCATTTCTGTGCATCAGGGGTTAAGTGTGGGGAGGGGGGGGGGGGGGGGGGTGCGGAAAGGGGGGGGGGTTCGGAATGGGGCTTCGGAAGGGGGGTGTTAGAAGTGGGGGTGACAAGTGGGGGTCTCTGTTTTGGCATAATACTGTGTATTTCTGTGCATCTGTGCTTCCGGGTCAAAATGACCCGAACAGCACTTAAGGTTCAAAAAATATGAGGGGGGTGTAGCATGGGTGTAGTGCAAAAATATTTTTTTTGCATGTTCATCTCAGAAGAATCTTTAAGGCCAGTGAGTTTCAGGTGGAAACAATTTAAACTTCTACCTTTTTTTTCCAAATGAAAATGTAAAACGGGTCAAAATGACCCGAACAGCACTTAAGGGTTATGCTGTAAAATCTAAATACTACTAAATGAAAAATACTGATGATACTTTGGGCCAGCATAAACTTTAATGGCATACTTAGATCTGCAGCGCATGCAGTTATACTGTTGTGTTTTGTAGAAGAAGATGAAGCAAGCTATGAAATGCTTCACTCTTTGGCCCATAATAAGGGACGATTTCTTATTTCAAGGGACGTTTGGCAACGTTTTTCCCACTCTCTGCCCTCAGCAAATTAATTGCCTCCCTACTCTACTATATATCTAAATAAAGTAACACGCAATTGCCTAAAACAAATTGTAGACAAAAGTACCGGGCCTTATGGCTCGGTACTAAATAAACTTGCAGCTATCAAAAGTGAGTTACGAGCCCCCCTTTTCAACTCCATAGACACATACATAACAGAAATAAAATCATGGCGAAAGCTCTACCGACTGAACAACCCGGACAATGCAAACCTTTGTGGAAAGTCAGACAAATGATCTGAGTGCATGAAGGCGCTATGAGCTTGTAGCAACCTATTATCTGCTATTTTTCGTTTTTGTAAAGATTTATTTATTGACGGCATACAAAGTACATTCATCCATTTTCTTTTTTACATGCTGTGCTGGCTTATATTAAAGCTATACTGTGTAAGTTGCTCAACTAGTGATGAGTAGCGGTATTGCTTTTTTCGGCCGTTTTTCGGCCGGAGTCGTCGCGGACCACCGCCGCGGACCACCGGAGCGGCGCCGCAAACCACCGCGACCGATAGTAATCCGTGGAGGGGTAGAACGCATGGTAGAAGTAGTTTTCTGGCCAGGATTTGTGGATTAAGAGGTTAAAATCCTTCACCATGGTAAACACTGTAGCCAAGCGGAGGCGCTTCCTGGAGACCAGAGCAGATAAGCTGTGATTGGCCGGTAGTGTACCATGTGTGCATGATCGGCGATGTGATTGGGCAACGTATACACAACGTATACAGATGATGCAGATTACGTCATTTTGGCGCGAAATCCCGCCCCTGTCACTGCTAAGAAGAAAACATATAAAGAGAAGGCTTCAGAAGCTGAAAATAAGTGGGTGTTCTAAAACTTTAGCGATTTAACAGTTAGGACAATTTTAAGATTTGTTTTATAAAAAAAGTTACATGGTACAACTTTAAAGTTCACATTAAGTGCTGTCTGCTATTTTTGAATAGCCAAACTAGAGAATAAAATAAAATGACCCCAATAAAATGACCCACACGCCATTAAATAAAACGGTCCCTATTGTGCAGAGTGCAGACGGTGTCTGGGTCATTTTATTTCATTCTCTACTGTTTGATCCCTGCGTACGTACCTGTCTCTGAGCCCATCAGGTGATCCCTGCGTACGTACCTGTCTCTGAGCCCATCAGGTGATCCCTGCGTACGTACCTGTCTCTGAGCCCATCAGGTGATCCCTGCGTACGTACCTGTCTCTGAGCCCATCAGGTGATCCCTGCGTACGTACCTGTCTCTGAGCCCATCAGGTGTGCACGAGACTCGGTTTCCTGTGAAACAGCCAAGGTATAAAATGATACAGAATGCTTTCCCCGGTATTCATGTTCAGGGGTTTTCAACCTTTTTTGAACTCGATCACCCCTGTAAATAGCCGTTTCATCCATGACACCCCTGAATTACTTACAGGGGTAAATAACTTTTTTAGAATCCTATACCAGTAATAAGCGACCGTCACGTCCCATACACAAACTTTAGAAGGCAATCGTATAGCCAATCAGGAGGGAATATGGGAAATGGGACAGATGCATGTTGATGACATACCTTTAGAGATACTGTGTACCGCTTTGTGTGATTTTAGGGCAAAATCTGTATGAGCAGTGTCCAAAAATGTGTTTCGCAAAAATCGGCCTGAAGGTGGCGCTAGAAGAGGGACATGTGAGAAATCAGGGGCAGAGGTTGTGGTTTGCCAGCCAAGGAGTGTGTGAGCAAAGTTTGGCATGGATAGAGGCAATGGTGCCAGAGATAAGAGTAGGGGCAAAAGTGTGAAGTTACGTTACGTTACGTTACATACGTTACGTGATGGACAGACAGAGCTTTTCATAGTAACTTGCGACCTGACGGTCGCAATCATATTACGCTACGTAAATATGGTAGGGTATGTCACGGAGTGAATATCCGTTTCCCTCAGAACTGACTGATAAATAACTTTATACTTGACGTTTTAACTACTTGACCCCAGCATCCCTATTCGGGGGGGGGGGGGGGGGGGGAGGTTCACCAAAAATAGCAGATCTACCAGTTCACAACGCACCACAACACGTCGCATTGTGGCGCGTTGTGAGCTTGTAGATCTGCTATTTTTGGTGAAGAGAGTTGGGATAGATGGAAAAAGAACTCATATCAAGTGCAGTGCAAATCAGGTCTGTTTTACTATAAGCATTGAAGGTCTAAGTGGTTACACTGAAGCAATCTGGCTGGCCATCGTCAAAGAAAAGGGAGTAGCATAGCACTACATCGGTTCTTGAGAGATTAAAAGTGAAGTGATATTAAAGTACATTTTGAATGCAGGACCTACTGTACTACTTGAATTGTAACAGAGTATTTCTATATTGCTGTAGGCCTATAGGTACTTTTACTTTTAAGTAAGAAATGAGAGTACTTTTTTCCACCACAGCCGTTATCGGATCCTGTCTTGTTTAAATATTGTTCTATTAGACCTTGTTGTGACCCCAGGTCACTGTGCAAACAATCTGGAAACCCATCGGCAAAAAGATAAATACAACATACAAATCTGAACCTATTTTGAGACTTTAGCCCTACCGGGCAAATGACAGATTAAAGGACAACTTAGTTTTTTTTTCATCAAGGGTTCATATTTTAGATTGTAATTAAAGAAAATAAAAGATTGAGTGTTAAAATGTTTCCATTTAGTCTTTTCTATCGTTTTAGCCATTTTAATGATTTTGATTTCAGAGGCTGGGGGCATGCGTGCAAGTGGCAAAATATGTCTTTTTACACAGAATAAGCCCATTCCCATTCCCAAGATGTACCGCAATCCTTCAAGGGCAGATGTGACTTAGGGGGGTTGTAGTGTTACTGTAAATAGAAATAAAAAAATCTCTGGCTTATTGTGTCTAAAATGACATATACGCATGCCCTAAACGACAAAGTAAATGGAAACATTTTAACATTCACCTTTTCTTTTCTCTAAATACAATCTAAAATATGAACCCTTGTTGTAAAAAAAAAACAAAGTTGTGCTTTTAAGCCATCAGCTTGTGGTGGCAATTTGTATGTTTGTTTGTTTCGTTTTTGTGCCGTATATAGGTTCAGGTTTTTACCTCACAGTCAGTATATCAAATGGAGAGAAACACTGGATACTAGAAACAGCAGTTTGCTAGTATTTATTCATCGTCGCCTGCCATAATCCATGAATTTTAAAGAGGCAGGCAGTGAGTAAAAGGCGACCTATTATGGATCCACGGGGTCATTCAAACAGTGAGGAGATTATTCATGAGCGGCGCTTACGTTCTGTGTCCCTTTTCACACGCACACGTGATGCAAGGCGTACTATGTTTGTTTACCATTTTATCCAGGAACATGTTATGTCACCTGAGCCCCCCTCTGGTCTAGTAATCTATGTGTGTGTTGTGTTGTGTGCTAGCAGGGGTGTCACACCAAATTCTGGGCCCCGGGTACAAGGATTCACTGCGGGCCCCCCCATGAATGTTATAACTATTGAAAAATAGCAGATATACAAGCTTACAGCGCGGCACCGAGTGCCGCGCTGCAAGCTTGTAGATCGGCTATTTTTGAAAAATTGTGGAAAAAGTGTGCAAGAAACCCATGTTTCCATGTCAGTGATGCTCAAACCTTTTCATGTGAAGGGCTCCCAAAATGATATGAATTTGGCCACGGACCCCCATCTCAAAATATTTAGTTCCAGGGACCCCCCGGGAAGAAAAATCTAAGTTACAAATGTCCGCTTAAAAAAATACATATTCAAAGATTTGCACACATTTTCACGACTTTTCAAAAATAGCAGATCTACAAACTCGCAGCGCGGCACTCGGTGCCGCGCTGCGAGCTTGTATATCTGCTATTTTTCAATAGCTAAAGTTACTAGGGCCCCTCCACCTTGGGCCCTGGTAACTCAGTCCCACTTTCCTACCCCTTGTGACGCCCCTGTGTGCTAGTACTCTACGTGTGTGCACATGTGCGTGTGTGTGTGTGTGTGACGTGTGTCTGTGCGCGCGCGTGCGGGAAGCAACTGTAACAGGACATTTGAAAACAACACCACCACCAACACTGAGTGAACATGGCGGGTAAACACATTGGCACACAGAGTAATGTTTGGACATGAATGACACAGAATGAGTGAGCGGTTTGTGGAACACTTTGAAAGACTGAGATTCTACATGAACGAATGATAAACAGCTGGGGGTTGTTTCTTTTGTTTGATACTGACCATGATACTGACATGTTACTTTGTTTACATTTTCGAGTAGCAAGTGGTAGTGGTTTCGAGTAGCAGTGGCTTTTCAGTGCCGTTTTAAAGGAAGGTAGGGATTTACGCTCCTTTAATTCCTTCGGTAGGGCGTTCCACTTTTTAGCGGCATATAGCAGGAGAATGCATTTGACCCTTTTTTGTGCCAAATCTGGGTTGGACTTGATCTGTGACCCAAAGAGGATGGATTCGGTTTTACCCTGGTGTGTTGATAGTTTGTTGTCTTTGAGCCAGGTACTGACATGATACTGACATACTGACCATGATACTGACAGTACTTCAAATATGATCCTTTTCTATAAATAAAATAAAACAATGAATAGGAAGAAAGAGGTTTGAATGACTGTTGCACCCAATGTACAACAAATGAAAGGAGATTTACAATTTACAGTAAGCATTTAGCAGAGGCTCTTAATCCAGAGCATTTTCAATAAGCAAGGACAGCACATGTGCAGCACATGTAGGAAATAGTAAACTAGGATCATAGGTAAACCAAGACCTATCACCAGTCTCAGGGACGTGCAGAGAATGTTAGAGAGGCAGAGGCTGACATTTCTAAAAGGGCCATTTGGTGGAAATATCCAAGCTCACAATGCTGCGACGCGTTGTGAGCTTGGAGGTCGGCTATTTTCCGGTGCTTGACACTGAACTAAGCATAATATGTTAAAGTCAATATGTATAAGGGCATGGATTTCTACACAGAGAGGGCAATTATTTCAACATAAGATGCTGCATTCAAGTTCAGGAGAGTTTGGACAAGGCAATTCTCTTGAATGCTGCCTTCAGGTATGACATGGAAAGAGGGGAAAGGAATGGTCTGGAGAGGGCACCTTTTACAGATGGATAAAAGGGCAGGGGCTCAAGCCCCCTTTGATGTCTGTGTGTGCACGTGCCTGATCAGTCTAACCCCCCAAAAATGTTAATCTGTACATTGAAACGATACACACAATAGGATGCCAGATCACAATGACCTGGCAACAGGCTACACATGCCATCTAATGACATTTTAGCCTTTTCACAAGCCTGCGAGGTCCAAATGCCAAGCGAAAACATTTTTCCCATTTATAGCACCAATTTCCTCCCCTTTTACAGCCTTTCATATTGCAAGCAGCTATTATGTGTGTCTCAAAATTACACAGAAACGGACTGACTTCAGAACACACTGTGCTGCCAGCTTTCAGGAGGTCTGCAGTGCTTTGACATGGTCAATTGGTTGAGCTGGATGACTGCAGTACAGCACGGCCAGGGGCGTCACAAGGGGGAGGAAAGTGGGACTGAGTTACCAGGGCCCAATAATTATTTTATACTTTAGCTATTGAAAAATAGCAGATATACAAGCTCACAGTGCGGCACCGAGTGCCGCACTGCGAGCTTGTAGATCTGCTATTTTTGAAAAGTCGTGGAAATCTGTGCAAATCTTTGAATATATGTAATTTTTTAAGCCAACATTTGTAACTCAAATTTTGCTTCTGCTTCTGGGGGGTCCCTGGAACTAAATATGTTGAGATGGGGGTCCGTGGCCAAATACACATGAAAAAGTTTGAGCACCACTGACATAGAAACATAATATAATATATTTTCTTTTCTCCAAAAACCCTTTGAAAGGATTTGAAATATTCAAAGATTTTTCAAAAATAGCAAATCTGCTGTTTTTCAATTGTTAAAACACAGGGGGCCCCACAGTGAATCCTTGTACCCAGGGCCCAGAATTTGGTGCGACACCCCTGAACACGGCTAAAAATAAAACGTGCTGCTGGAGGAGGTGAGGTGAGCTGGTAGGCTGGTTTGATTCCAACCTGACACTTTGTGTTGCGTGTCTCACGCAACTATAGGAGGGCAAGGGACCAGAGCGAAGGGGTCTGGAGAAGGTAGAGTGCATGGGGGACCCAGCCAAGGGCCTTGCAGTCCAAAGGCTGAGTGGAATACCAGAAGACTCACCCCAAAAAACACAGTCGCCTCGGGGCGTCTAATCGGCGGAACGGTAGAACGGTTTCTGCCTTGTATTCCTAAATGTATTATGTAACTGTGGTAAACTATGCCTAAATGGTTAAACCTAACCCTATTCCTAACCTTAAAGTTGTACCATGTAACTTTTTTTATAAAACAAATCTTAAAATTGTCCTAACTGTTAAATCGCTAAAGTTTTAGAACACCCACTCCGTTATTTTCAGCTTCTGAAGCCTTCTCTTTATATGTTTTCTATGATCCTGGCCGTGGACCGGATTTCGCGCCAAAATGACGTAATCTGCATCATCTGTATACGTTGTGTATACGTTGCCCAATCACATCGCCGATCATGCACACATGGTACACTACCGGCCAATCACAGCTTATCTGCTCTGGTCTCCAGGAAGCGCCTCCGCTTGGCTACAGTGTTTACCATGGTGAAGGATTTTAACCTCTTAATCCACAAATCCTGGCCAGAAAATTACGTTCTACCATGCGTTCTACCCCTCCACGGATTACTATCGGTCGCAGTGGTTTGCGGCGCCGCTCCGGTGGTCCGCGGCGGTGGTCCGCGACGACTCCGGGCGAAAAACGGCCGAAAAAAGCAATACCGCTACTGACCACTAGTTGAACTTACACAGTATAGCTTTAACCTCAGTAAAACGGTGCCAAAACCTAACTCTGTTCCTAACCTTAACCTCAGTAAAACTATATGCCTAACCCTAAACGTATTCCTAATCTTAACCTCAGTATGTCTAACCCTAAAATTATAACTAATCTTAACCTCAGTAAAACTATGTCTAACCCTAAATGTATTCCTAATCTTAACCTCAGTAAAACTATGTCTAACCCTAAATGTATTCCTAATCTTAACCTCAGTAAAACAAATACAAGAACCGGCCCACCGAGCGATCAATGTGAGGTCGGCGGATTATTTTCTTAGAGCGAGTGTAGTGCCCGGTATTCAAACCCGGGTCTTCCCGTGTGAAAGTCCAATATCTTAACCATTGATCCAAAGGGATATCCCTATGGACTGAGGGAGATACTAGACTTTTGAGGCCATCAGACTGAGGCAGTGAGTCACTCTGCTACACGAGCATACAAGTTACCGCTGAATGCTCTATACCGACAGAGAGAGGACCGGCGGTGTGGAGAGGACTTAACTGACAACGTAGAGATGTATTGTACTGTAACAGACAGAAAGACAGAAGCCAACAGACAGAAGGACAGCGAGATAAACAGATGCAGCACCTAAATATTTGGTAAATTCACATACCAGTACTATCGTAGCCTGATTTCAGACTCTGCACTGAGCTTGAGTCTGACATCGTCCCATTGACAAGAGATTTCAAAAGGGGAGGGGATTTGAAATTTGAAATTCCCAATCACAAGAGATCTGGTGGGAGGGGTTGTGTTTGACTTGTGTGTGTACACAAAAACATTCCCCCCTCCCCCTCGCCTCTATGACAGGCATCAAACAGGTCGTTGTCTTTGATGCTAACGAGGTGTGCACAACCCCCCTTTGAAATTCAAAGGGAGCAATTAAGAGCTTTGGCAGAGCTCCCCCCTCCACTGTTTCTGTTGATTTTCAAAAGTTAGACCCTACCCCCTCCTCCGTCTTGCATTGATTTCATTGGCTGGTACGCCAAGATACCATATCAAGTTAAGCATCATATGACAACACCAGACCAAGAGAACCAGTCCGCTCAGAGAGTGGGCGGGTCTATGGGCTGGAGCCTATGGGCTGGAGCCAGGCAAATACTCTGTGGGGCGGCATAGCTGCAGGGGTAGAGAAACCGTTATTAGAGCACGAACGGTTCCCAGTTCGAATCCGGGCTCCCCCTGAGTTAATGTCGAAGAGTCCTTGGGCAAGACTCTGAACCCCACATTGCTCCCGGTGAGCAGGTTGGTGCCTTGCATGGTTTCCTCCACCACCGGTGTATGAATGTGTGCGTGAATGGGTGAATGTAATGCACAATCTCTGTAAAGCGCTTTGGATAAAAGCGCTATATAAATGCACCATTTACCATTTACTATCGTTATCGTGCTTCGATTCGATTTTTGATTGATTGAGGTATTTATTAGAGGTTTTGCATAGGTTGGGGCGGCCATAGCTGAATTGTTAGTGAGCCTGCCTATAGGACTCCAGAGGTCCCAGAGGTCCCAGGTACGATTCCAGCTCCAGCAATGTGTCGTAGTGTCCATGAGCAAGACACATAACCCCTAACTGCTCCCCTCCCCCACACTCCTTGCGGGCAGTACTCAGCTGGGTTAAGCAGAAACTGAAGTTCCCCCATGCGAGAGTATAGCACTGCAGGGACGCCTAACTTTGTTGCCGGTAGGGGGAGCCAGTTTTCGGGCTTCACGTGCCACATGGTTAACTGCAGGGCTTACAAGCATCGATAGGCTACTGTACATTCACGTCATAAATTAAAATCATTTGAGAAATCATAGCAAAACATACAGATGATGCACAGACAGACAGCCTGCCTTCCAGGTAGCCACACATGTCATCAAATCACAACAAACAACACCGACTGGTGTGCTTCTGATGCTGAACCCACATAATAGCAAACAATGGCAGCCATATCTCATCTGAAATGATTATTGGCACAGCGGCCATGCAGGTAATACTGTATATAAAAGATTAAGCTGGCTAAAACAAGTCATAACTCACCAACAGATTCAGTCACCCCAAAAGTCCAACGTCCAAACAACATCATAATCCTGATTACTGTTTATCCATTGTCCTGAGTTTTTAATTAGTTGTAATTAAAGCCATGCAAACTTTCAATTATTAGTATATGACATGTCTTGTAAC
>NC_137817.1:54744352-54754352 GCF_963921795.1 Nannobrachium achirus | reverse complement strand
TGTACTTTACAATACAAACCCTTTAAATAGGGATTGATTGATTTTCGATTATCTTATGAAACGATCAATCATCAAATATTTCTTATAATCAATTACATCTATTAGTTTGCTTAACTGTTGCACCCCTAAACGTGTGTGCAGAACCTATAGGATCATTGACTCAAAAGAGTGTATAAAGAAGAGTCCGTGTGGTTCTATTTGTACGCTCACAGACGTCGCGATGGGGTTCCATTTGGACGTCCACTGGGGTGGTCCCGGCGCCCCGCGTTGGGAACCAGTGGGGGGTCTTGATCAATAACCCTGGCAGCCCCCATGCTGGCTGCAGCATCGTATGTAGGAAGGTGTGTGTGTGTGTGTGTGTGTGTGTGTGTGTGTGTGTGTGTGTGTGTGTGTGTGTGTGTGTGTAATGTGTGCTACAGGCCAGGGCATAGCGCCAGGGAATTAGAGAGACGGGGCAGCGGGAGACATTTTAATTTGTGCTGCCATGTGCAAAGGCATGCACCTCCATCCCGGGCCGGGGCTGCTGTGATTAGAGGAGCACCGGCGTAATTCGCAGAAGAGATGGCAAGAGAGGGACACAGAGCACAGGGAGCGAACCAACTAACACAAGGCCTGCATTCTCTATACTGCAGGGGTCTTCCACGTTTCTCAGGCCAAGGACCCCTTAGCACAGAGAGAGAGAGAGAGAGAGAGAGAGAGAGAGAGAGAGAGAGAGAGAGAGAGAGACGAAGCAGGGACCCCCATTACATTATTGTATACCGCAGGGGTCTTCAACAGGGGGTCTGGGACCCCTATAGGGGGTCCTCAGAGTTACTACAAGGGGTCCTCCAAATCTTTGTGTGATAGAAACTTTTTTTCTCCTTTTTTATATTAATAACTTGAACACTATAGCGTCCATATTCAGAGAACTTTAGCCAAAAATAGCAGATCTACAAGCTATTTTTGGCAAAGAGTTTTGGTGTAGAGGGGGAAAAGAGCAGACCAAATACAGAGTGAAAGGTCAAGGTTATTAAGTATTGACGGTTCAAGTGGTTAAATATCTGCAAACACAAATTTACATGAATCCAAAATACACTGACGATTGTGCTGTCAAACGATTAAACTATATGGAATCTATTAAAAGGTTGTGGGGGTCCCTGCTTCATCTCGCTCTCAACTAAGGGGTCCTTGGCCTGAAAACGTTGAAGACCCCTGGTATACCGTATAAATGCAATTGTGTTGCAGATTCAACTTTTTTCATAGATTTCATAGGAAGATTTGTTTGACAGCACTGTAACATCAGTGGATGTTAGAGTCATGTTAATGTGTATTTTCAGACATTAAACTTAAACCGTCGATACTTAGAAAACTTTAACTTTCACACTATACTAGGCCTGCTCTTTTGTCCCTCTACACCGAACCTCTTTGCCGAAACTAGCCGAAGTACGTGCTCACAGCATGAGGCGTTGTTGTGAACTTGTAAATCTGCTGTTTTTGGCTAAAGTTCACCTCGGAATAAGGATGCTGCTAGGGTTCAAGTGGTTAATGTAAAAGATAATATCCCTTCACACAAAGATTAGGCGGCCCACCTGTAGTAACTCTGAGGACCCCCTAGGGGTCCCGGACCCCCTGTTAAAGACCCCTGCTGTACTGTACATTGCCAGCGAGGATGGGTGGCGCGCAACTTCAACAGACACAAATGATATGTTGCTTTATTGTTATTATTATCTTGTGAACCATTACATAAGACTAAAATTGGTTAATTGTGTGTTATTTGATATAATGGGTTCTGCCTTTGTAAATCAGGGGCGTCAATTGGGTATGGCAGGGGTATGCAGCTGCCATACCCTGGTTCCAGGGGGTGAAAATAAAAGTTACTTTTAAATATAAATACATGAATGGGTAGCACTTTACAATAATGACCTGTTATAAAGCATTTATAAACATTTATAACACATTAATAAGCAACTTGTAGATGAGTAATAATGAATGAACAAGCGGTTAATACATGTTTATTTAAACATTTATAACTATATTTAATAATCATTTATAAATTGTTAGTAACTAGTGAACTATTCATGAATAAGCCATTTATAAACAATTATAAATATATTTTAAATCATTTGTAACCAAAGTTATTTAGTATTTATAAGCTATTTAGAGATAAATAACTAATCATTTACAAGCTATTCATATACATTGGTAAATGTTTAGTAAAACATTTATAACCCTTTTTATGCCTTTGTAAATGATTATTAAAACATTAATAACACAGTTATAAGTTATTTGTAGATAAGAAACTAATCATAGACAAGCTATTTATATACTAATTCATTATTTACAACTGTCTATTTATGTGGCCTCCATTTTTGTTCATGTTTAACAAATGCTTTGTAAAGCATTCCTAAATTATCTATAAATCATTGCTAGATGTTATCAAGAGCCCTAATGTAAAGTGAAGACACTTCATAATCTACAACTGTCTGTTAATAATGTGGCCTCCATTTTTGTTCATGTTTAACAAATGCTTTGTAAAACATTCCTAAAATATCTATAAATCATTGGTAGATGATATCAAGAGCCCTAATGTAAAGTGAAGACACTTCATAATCTACAACTGTCTGTTAATAACGTGGCCTCCATTTTTGTTCATGTTTAACAAATGCTTTGTAAAACATTCCTAAAATATCTATAAATCATTGGTAGTGTAAAGTGAAGACCACGTTAACAGACAGTTCATGTTTAACAAATGCTTTGTAAAACATTCCTAAAATATCTATAAATCATTGGTAGTGTAAAGTGAAGACCACGTTAACAGACAGTTGTAGATTATGAAGTGTCTTCACTTTACATTAGGGCTCTTGATAACATCTAGCAATGATTTATAGATAATTTAGGAATGCTTTACAAAGCATTTGTTAAACATGAACAAAAATGGAGGCCACATAAATAGACAGTTGTAAATAATGAATTAGTATATAAATAGCTTGTCTATGATTAGTTCCTTATCTACAAATAACTTATAACTGTGTTATTAATGTTTTAATAATCATTTACAAAGGCATAAAAAGGGTTATAAATGTTTTACTAAACATTTACCAATGTATATGAATAGCTTGTAAATGATTAGTTATTTATCTCTAAATAGCTTATAAATACTAAATAACTTTGGTTACAAATGATTTAAAATATATTTATAATTGTTTACAAATGGCTTATTCATGAATAGTTCACTAGTTACTAACAATTTATAAATGATTATTAAATATAGTTATAAATGTTTAAATAAACATGTATTAACCGCTTGTTCATTCATTATTACTCATCTACAAGTTGCTTATTAATGTGTTATAAATGTTTATAAATGCTTTATAACAGGTCATTATTGTAAAGTGCTACCCATGAAGGTCTCTTTGTCTATCTGTACTGATTATGTTATGTTAAATTTACAGTAAAATAATTACAAATGCAAAATTTAACAAAATGGTCACCCCATCTTGACAAAATGGTATATTCCCAGGTTCCGCAGGTCAGCTGAACACGTGCAATGCATTATTGTTAATTGTGGCACGTTTACTAACATGCCAAGTTTAGCTACACTTGAACAACCATTCCAGGCTGCCATATCCAGCCCAAGAAACCGTAGAAACAGGGGAAAAAAATAAAATGTACTTCTTAAAATAAATGTATCATGCCTGTTGCTAAGGTATGGCAACATGACTGGTGTCTTGCACGCGCGCGAAGGCAACCAGTCACGTTGCCATACCTTAGCTTTTTCTGAACTGACGCCACTGTTGTAAATGTAAAAAAAAAACTGTCTGGGATCTACAGTTCATTATCACATTCACACAGGCCAGGTTTTCTTCATAATGATCAATGGCTCTCAGCTCTGGTCATTGGGGACCCATGAGGACTGCGGTTCCTGCTAGTTTACCTGGGCTGTTAATTGCATTCACCTGGAGTGCAAATGAGTCCCTGATTAGACTGCTAGAGATGGCTGTCACTTATTAGGGCAGACCTATTAGTGTATAATTATGAATTATTTGGAACTGCTCAGAAGAATAGGCCAAATCATCATGACATCACCACCACAACCCAAAAAAAATGTATTTCTGGGTAGCACGGGTGGAGCAGTATTGTTCATTACTTGCGCCAGCAGAGCGTGCAAGTACTGCGTTCGGCTGCGTATGTAGGTAGGTAGGTAGCTGTGGGTGTTTAAGCCTGTAGCCCAATCAGGGACCAGCATTTCCGGCAACGTCATCATTACAGCCAATGAGGGACCAGTATTCCTGGTGATGCCAGTGGTGATGTCACACTCACTGGCATCGCCACTGGTGATGCCAGTGATGAGCGCACCTCATGGCTCGCTCTGCTGGCACGCACATGTGCACGAGGTGCAAGTTGGCACCTTGACTGAGTGCAGTTCTGGTTGACCTTATTTCTGGAAGAACAGGACAACCGTGAGTATTCGACATGTATGATTTTGTTCTAAATATCCACAGGTTGATAAACTAGACATAGCTAATGTTCTGGACTCTTTATGTGATATTGCGTAAATATGTGTAGACATTTTCTACCTGGAAATGCCGCACGTCCTACATGATGTTTATTCGCCCAAAATATCTGATCTCTCTAGAAATGACACAACATGACCCCAAACTGGGTTCATATAAGTTTCACATTATTGTAATATCTTTTTGTGCAGAACGCTTTTGAATGTCATTATACTGTGTGTGCCTGTGTATGAAACGTGCTCTTCAAACAGAACTGACTATTGTAGAATACATTTTGCAAATTGCTGCTAACATAAGATCAACACTGACTGATGTATTTCAAATAGTCTGACAATCATTCGTGCTCATGTGTGATCATGCCTTGTTTATTTAAGCTGCGTGATAGTCTCAACTCCAATTTGTTCCAAAAGATCTGACAGTGGGCCCACTACTGCTTGTCTTTTATCGAACACAACTGAAGGTGTGACATTAGGTCAGTGTTGGTCTCTTCAAACTGTTGTCTCTTGTGAGATGCGAACTAGTCGGAGAACTATTGTGTGATCCCGTATACTGTAGGTCGCTGTTTCCCACACATTGGGTCGGGACGGGTCAAGGACACATTTTTGTGGGTCACAAACTCAAATATCCCTTTATTTATCCCTTTATTTTTATCATTATTTCAAAACATAAAAAAAGCCAAAAAATGTCATGAATTAAAACATGTTTTTTCCATCATGAATACAAAAAAAATCCATGAAATAGAAAACAAATGTTTAAGAAGGCGTGGAGTGGCACATTGTGAGCATGTAGATCTGCACTAGTTTGGGTCCCGCGGGGCGTCAGTGGTCTTGTGGTTTGAGCATCAGGGGTTGGATTGGGGCAAACTCCCTGTGACATGTCCCGTGGATGTAGCTTTCTACCACTTTTTGTGGTCACGTGTTCAGATACTGGATTCTGATTGGCTTAAAACAGTGGTAAATCAGTCAACAACCTCAGTTGGCTCATGGAACCCGCCCACTGTTGTGTTGCAGTTGTAACATTTCCAATCCTTGCAAGTTACAACTGTGTTTTCTTTCATTTATATGGTAGAAGTGGTAGAAAAGCAATTTACCATTCGAGGGTCTTGGGTTGTTGGCTGATTTACCACTGTTTCAGGGTTGTTTGGCACTCGGCGAAACAGTGGTAAATCAGACAACAACCCACTCCCTCTCATAAATGGCTTACGTACATCATGGCTGTGGGCAGGCGCGCGCACAGATAGACATCAAAGGGGGCTTAGGCAGGGGCGCAGGAGGCATTTTAAAAGTGAAGGGGACATATCTGGGAGGTATGTGCGCGCGCGCAGCGCGCGCGAAAAATTTTGGGGTATCCCCCCCACTTTTGGTGATATCCCCCCCCACTTTTGCCCCGAGGAGGGGGGGACATATCCCCTCCACTTGAGCTGAATTACACAGTTGTTTTACGCAGATTTCAAGGCATTTTTAAAATGAAATACACATGAATTCATTAAGTCTATATTAGATCTTTTTATTGAAGGAGTAACAGGCCAACAGCTGCAGCACTTTATTTTTATACACAGTATATATATTTTTTTCCCTAAAAATATACTGTATTACCAGAGATCACACTAGTATTTTAAACTGCCGGTCAGCGTGACATGGCACGATTAAAATCTACCAGACATCTAATAAAAAGACCTTTCATAGATATCTGTATGCATTAATGACAATGACAACCAGGTCCGTATAAAAGCAGCCTAACACAACCATAAGCATTATGTTTTGGATTGAACTGTTTGAACATAATGCATAGGCTATCCACAATTGTAGGGCCAACTTGCACAAATACTGTACATTCATTACTGTACCCACATTACCATTTGCGCATTGGCGTGACATGTTAAGTAATAAATTAGGATACTCACAAGTTATATTGTGGATACAAGCAGTGGATGCTGTCCCAGCGTCTGGTTTAATAGGACAGGACAGCCTTTTGGGGAAGTTGACAACATAATTGCTCCTCAGATATATATTCCATTCAAGGTAACGTTTTAACGTGTCCAGCTGTCCACATGACATGATTAACACCGTGTTTCATCTGACTGGATACGACCATAGGATGCGACAGACAGACCAGTGTTACGTCCATGTTTGTTGTTGCCATCTTAAAATGAGCGTGCATTGTTGTTAATTAGTGGTTGAACAATCTTGCCAACTTTACTCACAAGTGCCCTCTCGTTTGAAAGGCTCTGTGATGTATTCTAACTAATAACAACTTGTTTTGATAGTCCATCCAACAACTAAACCGCGCGCCTAGCTCGTATTACAAAGTCAAGCCCGATCGGTGTGCACTGCAGCGTCACAGGCACAGCGACAGCGTGATAGAGGGGGGCCCATTGAGGGGGGCTTCCGATGGAGGGTCATTCGCATTGAGCGTCATTTATTTGGACTGAGATTTACCGGCAGTCGGTGTCCCCCCTGGCAACAGGACATAGGCAGAACTAGCACGTTAAAGGGGGCCCAAATGTGAGAGGGGGTTTTCGATGCATTGACCATCATTTGGACTTAGACTGACGGGCAGTCGGAGGCCCCCCTGACGGCCGAGGCCCGTTTCAATTGAAACCAATGAAACATAGTTAAGGCCGCCAATGTGTACAGTATAATCGATCATATTTGCGGCTTTTTCTTGGACCTGAACACTGGAGGGGATATCCCCCCCACCCAAAAAAAGTGGAGGTGTTAATCCCTCCCGTCCCCCCCTACCCCCTGCGCGCATGGGCTTAGGGGACTTGAGACCCTACCCTTTTATCCGTCTGTAAAAAGTGCCCCTCTCCAGACCATGAATGCAGTTTTCACTATGGTGAAAGAAATGCAAATGCCCCTTTCCATGCCATACCTGAAGGCAGCATTCAAGAGAATTGCCTTGTCCAAACTCTCCTGAACTTGAGCAGCATCTCATGTTGAAAGAATTGCCCTGTATGTGTAGAAATCAAGCAATGAAAATAGCAGACCTCCAAGCTCACAACGCTTCGCAGCACGACGCGTTGTGAGCTTGGAGGTCTGCTATTTTCAAGATTTTCACCAAAAGGCCCTTTTAGAAATTTCAGCCCCTGCCTCTCTTTTGGGACCAAAAAAAGGTTAGGCCTATTCTTTTGTATAATTTACCGTTCAAATTTACACATTTACAATTTAAAATGTGTTAGAAATGTTTAAAAAAAAGTGCAAAAACAGCTGCATCTACAAACTCACAATGTCGCATTGTGAGCTTGTAGATTTCCGCTATGAATGCACACATGTGCCTTGAGAGTCTGACTTATATCTGGTTGGTGCGCCTTCCCTGGGAACAGAACATGTTGAAAGGCACTGAGGTTTAGGGCTAAAGATACACTCCAAAATGGCTGTGGCCAATAAACATGCAACGGTCCTGTCTGTGACGTCAGGTTATCTGACTCAGTTAAACAAAGGGTTAAGAGTGCATACCAGCGGTCTGGCATGTTTAGCCCATTGACGGTGACTCACTGTATAGTTGACATTACTGCCCAACATTTTCCAAAGCATACCGGTTGTCAGCTCGCCAGTTTGTTTGGTTTCCATCGAAGCCACTGGATTCTTTCTGTCCATTTCAGCACGGCAGCGATTCCCAAAGCCGTGGGCCGTGGCCTACTGGTGGGCTGTGAGGGTATCACAAGTGCAAATAATTGGCATAAACACTACGATTTTAACGATAATACAATCTGGGAATCCATTTGGTAAAATAAAAATGAAAATAAAAACATGCCTCTGATGGCACCATCCTCCTTTTTTTGTCGCAAGTTACTGTGAAAACATCCACCCTCTGTCTGTCAGTCAGTCAGTCCCTCCGTCAGTGCCTCTGTCTGTCCGTCACATCACACATTTTCTGTCCGTCTGTGCGTGCGTCATGCCTCAGGTCACGCTCCATATATGTCCAAGACATCTCCATATATGACCAATACCTCCATATACAGTATGGAGGTACTGTGGGAGTGCAGTACCTCTGGGAGAACCCCGTTGTGAGCATGTAGATCGGCTATTTTCACAATTTCTGCCTCTATAATAATTCACAATTCAGACAATGTTTAATTTGTTATTTTAGAGGTATTAAAAGGTCCTTAAATTGTCACTTTAGAAATGAGCAGATACCCTCTATATACACTTAAACTTTATGTTGGTTTGTTTACTGTTGAGTGAGAAAACAATGTTGCCCATTAAGTTAATCGTTTGGGGACCCCCCAAAATCATTTGGGAACCCCCCTGGGGGTCCCGACCCACAGGTTTGAGAACCGCTGCTTTACACCATTGAATATGAGCAGACCTGGTGAAGGCACAGGTACAGGTAATCAACTCTCTCTCTCAGGGGCGTCACACCAAATTCTGGGCCCTGGGTACAAGGAGTCACTGCGGGCCCCCCAAGAATGTTAACTATTGAAACATAGCAGATATACAAGCTCACAGCGCGGCACCGAGTGCCGCGTTGCAAGCTTGTAGATCTGCTATTTTTGAAAAATCGTGAAAATGTGTGCAAGAAACCTATGTCAAGGACCCCCAAGATGATATGTATTTGGCCACGGACCCCGATCTCAAAATATTTAGTTCCAGGGACCCCCAGAAGCAGAATTTGAGTTAGAAATGTTCGCTTAAAAAAATACATATATTCAAAGATTTTCACACATTTTCACAACTTTTCAAAAATAGCAGATCTACAAGCTCGCGAGCTTGTATATCTGCTATTTTTCAATAGATAAAGTTATTAGGGCCCCTACACCTTGGGCCCCAGTAACTCAGTCCCACTTTCCTACCCCTTGTGACGCCCCTGGGTACACAGGTAATCAACTCTCTCTCTCTCTCTCTCTCTCTCTCTCTCTCTCTCTCTCTCATTAGTGAGAGGAAGGGCAATCCAATCATCACCCTGAATCCCACAGGACAGGAAGCAGTATCTGGGTCCCCGGGGACTTGTTAGCTGTGTGTTTGACAGGAGTGAAGATGATGTGGATCCTATAGGGCTGCAAGTATCCATGGCCTCCTCCGTAGCTACTGTAGGCCTGTCACAATTATTACATAACCACTTGAACCCCAGGGGGGTCCAGGGGAAATAAATCTGCCTAAAATGCATGCCCAAATTGGAACAGTTGTGGACACAAAACTACAATGATTGTGGCTACTCTTGACCCACCGAATGTAAGCTAACCCATGAAAATTCACAAATGCAGTGTAAAACATCACATTTCTCTTACCAAATTGTAATGCTGTGATCACTTACTAGGGAAAAGAGGATTGAAAAAGACCTCCGCCGATGGAACATTTGCATTCTGAATAGTGAAAAAGACTCAAGACCTCATTGGAGACATATATAGTGAATAGAGAAATTGTCCATCAAGGTGTCATCAATTGATAGGCAAAATCTTATGAATATATTTCAAACTGTGTAAACTCTACAGATGTTTTAGTGAGAGTAGTGCTGTAATATTAGTAATGTAAAAGCATAGGGTGAAAAATTATAAAAACGAGTAA
>NC_137817.1:54536852-54739352 GCF_963921795.1 Nannobrachium achirus | reverse complement strand
CGTTTCCTCCAGTTCTAGGCTTTAGAGATCTATAAGAGTGGTTCTCAAAGTGGGGTTCGGCTGGACCCCCAGGGGTCCTTCAGGGGGTTCCAGCAGTGGGCCCTCAGCCAAACAATTGATAGATACATGTAGGAAGCCTAACCCTATAACCCTGGGACCAATACCAGGGTCCAATTGTTAAATGAGGGGTCCCAGAGAGATCAAAATGGTATCAAATGGGGGTCCATGGCCTAATGCATATCAAGCTTAGAATTAAAATGGAGAATCAATGCTATAGCCCTAACACATCTTCTCTTAATGTATCTTTTGTTGCCCTATAAGACACCATTTCTATTCATTGTTATTTCATTTTGACTATTGATCCAGTGTGATGTGACGTCACACCGGCATAATATGCTACAAAAGTTTGAAGTATGGAGATCAGTCAGCCAGTCAGCCAGCCAGCCAGCCAGCCAGCCAACCAGTCAGCCAGCCAGCCAGCCAGCCAGTTAGCCAGCCAGTCAGCCAGTCAACCAGTCAACCAGTCAGCCAGCCAGTCAGCCAGTCAACCAGCCAGCCAGTCAGTCAGTCACCCAGTCAGCCAGCCAGCCAGTCAGCCAGTCAGTCAACCAGCCAGCCAGTCAGTCAGTCAGTCAGTCAGTCACCCAGTCATCCAGCCAGTCAGCCAGCCAGTCAGTCAGTCAGTCAGTCAGTCAGTCAGTCAGTCAGTCAGTCACCCAGTCAGCCAGCCAGTCAGTCACCCACCCAGTCAGTCAGCCAGCCAGCATAGCATAGCATAGCATAATAACACATCATGGAATGTGAGGCCTACAGTATCTGTTATCATTCTCTGCTTGTTTTCACAGCTGATGCCCACAGGTCTGATGTGACAGCCCCGCCCCCCTCCTAGGGGGGTTCAGGATGGGAGGGGAGGTCCTGAACATGGACACTGTTTTGTACAGTATGACAGCCTATATGTTTTCACATGCCAGTAAAGCTTCTTTTGAATTGAATTGAGTTGTATACAGGGACGTGCTGGCCATTGGGAAAAAGCAGGACAACTCCCGAACGGCCGGTTCAGGCCGGCCATTTGGGAAAAAGATTAAATAAAATGTCGGCCTTCGTTCCATTCTCGTATCTCCAAGTTTCAAGCCCTGCTTCATCATACAAGGCCGTCGCACAAAAGTAGTGAAAACAGCATGTTGGCATGATCTGAAATGGCAAATCTTTGAGTAGCAGCTATAGAGAGAGATCTCTCTCTATAGCACGCAATGAGGGCCTCTCCAACTCTTTTTCTAGGGCTGAATCAGGGGCCCAGCATGTCCCTGATTGTATAATTACATTATACACTAAATACTCATAATATTTTATAATAATAATAATATAACACTTCATGGTGTAGCCTATGTCCCAAAACTGTTGTACTTTTTTAGGAATTGTGGGGAAAAAAGTAACCTGCATTCAATGTATATCCAATTATTATTCAGGCACAAGCTCAATTTCTAATGCTTTTACATTGGTTCCATATTTATAAAACACATAGACAGACTTAACCATTTTCACTTTCACTCCAAAAAGAATATTCAAAAATAGCAGATTTTTAAGTTCATGTGATGCATTGTGAGTATTGTGTGACTGTGTATATATCACCTTTGCTAAAACAGTACTTTTTATTTTTCTTACTCTTTACCTGTGACCTTAACTGCTATGTCGCCTCTGGCGGGATAATAAAGATGTCTACAGTTTATGTCTACTTTGGTGTGAAACTGTAATATGATGTTGTAGGTTCATTTCATTTTCAGGTTCGTTTGCAAAAATTAAACATTAAAAAGTGGAAATATGGAGGATATATGAGGCAGCAGCAACAAAATGCTTTCCACCACCTTCACATGTGTGGGCTTTGATGCAATGCATTTGACACATTCTATGATGAGTCCTGGGGGATGACAATACCAGCTTTCATCAGCGCCACTGGGGGATTGAAAAGGTTTTGTTTGTTAAACTGTAAAAAAAAAACGATCAAACGATCCTGCCGTTAAGCTCCGTCGCACCCAGAGCTTTATGCATGCACCACACGGCACCTCAACAATGGATTCATTCTTCTGATCGAATGATTAAGTGTGATTCATTATTACATAAAGTCAGTGAAAATAAGTGTCCTCCTGAGAGAGTTTTACTGAATTAAGCTTTAAAGACAAACAAGTAGTCCTATACGGTAACTGTAAAGTGGTGGTAGTACATAAGTGTCGATGTTTTGGGGCTTTTATGCCGTTATTGATAGGACAGTAGACTGACAGGAAATGGGGAGAGAGATGGGGAGTGACATGCAGCAAAGGTCGACCGGATCGGGAATCGTACCGGCGAGACAACTGTCCGGCATCGGAGCCTATGAGGTATGCACCTGAGTAGTCCAGCGGGCATCCGCATAAGTGTAGATGTTAAGTAAACACAGCATAGGTTATTGTCATGAATACTCAATATTCAATTGTTACAGTACCGCACGCCACAGTACATGATATAAGTTGCACCTTATTACGATTACGGAGATTAGTATTATTGCCATCACCTGGGCAGGTGAGTCATGCAACCTTCCCGACATTGAGCTGTGTATTATGTTCAACAACACAGCCATGCAGCCTTGCGTGCAGATTTCAGCTTGGGAAAATGCTGCCTCCAACCGTTTTTCTGGGTTTGTGGAATCTGTTGCTGGTTCAAAGTCACCAACGCATTATCCTGGTATTCCTATTCGTGCCATGTTGCGAATTATTGTGTGTGTGCGGGCGAAATAACATTAACAGCTACAGTATGACAGATGACGGAAGCTTGTCCAACAAACCATTATGCTAGCTTGGCAACGGTTGCTAAGATAGCACTGGACAAACGCTTTTGAGGCGGGATTTAGGTCCATTAACATCAAACCAAAGCAACACACACAATCAATGGGATGGGTCATCACAGTCATATCGTCGTTGTCGGGTGAAAACCTTGTATGTCCAAACGCATTCGTTTTTTATATCATTTAAAAAAACGAACTAAACTAGTGAAAACAGTTTTCACTACTTTTGTGCGACGGCCTTGCCTGATGAAGCAGGGCTTTACTTTGCGAAAAAACATACAAATTTGAAACTTGGAGATACGAGGTTTCTGCCCGACAGCGACGATATACTGTACAGTTAATAGATGAATAATACAAATGTCTGCCAGTAGCTTCAGCTACAGCCATACTGTGTGGCCTGCGCCAGGGTTCAAACCGTTTCGTGAGCACGTCTCTGGGAACGGAAAAATTGATTTCCCTGGACTTTTAATTGCACAGGAAAGTGGATAATGATGATGATGTTGATGGTGGTGGTGAAAAATGGATGATAATATCACATCAGAGAGAGCTGACGTTCAGTCCCTGCGACTGCATTGCGTCACAGTTATTTCTGCGGTGATACCATCTGTACCGCCGTAGCAAAAAGGCCCTCTGAATGATAAATACACAGGAGGGGTAGTTAGGAGGATTAAAACACACACACACACACACACACACACACACACACACCGATACTGTAGGCTATCTCGCAAAATCAGGGGTGTCGCAACAAATTCTGGGCCCTGGCCCCTGGGTACAAGGATTCGCTCGCATGTTGTGCTTTAACTATTGAAAAATAGCAGATCTACAAGCTCACAGCGCGGCCCTCGGTGCCGCGCTGCGAGCTTGTAGATCCGCTATTTTTGAAAAATCGTGAAAATTTGTGCAAGTCTTTGAATATTTCAAATCCTTCTAAGGTTTTTTGAAAAACATATGTTTCTATGTCGGTGGTGCTCAAACCTTTTCATGTGAAGGACTCCCAAAATGATATGTATTTGGCCCACGGACCCCCATCTCAAAATATTTAGTTCCAGGGACCCCTCAGTAGCAAAATTTGAGGTACAAATGTTCGCTTAAAAAATACATATATTCAAAGATTTGAACACATTTTCACGACTTTAAAAAAAATAGCAGATAGTACAAGCTCGCAGCGCAGCACTCAGTGCCCTGCTGTGAGCTTGTGAATCTGCTATTTTTCAATAGCTAAAGTATAAAATAATGAAGGCCCCTCCACCTTGGGCCCTAGTAACTCAGTCCCACTTCCCCCCCTTGTGACACCCCTGCACAAAACCAACCACAGCCTCTATCTTAGACACACAACCACACACGGAGCTCACAGCGGTAGTGCCGCAGGTGCCACACTTAACGCAATGTTGTAGTCAACCTTGAAAGTTCACTAATTATCCCCTGTTTCCAAAGGGCTCCGGGCTAAAAGAGGCGAGGAAAAACAGGCTCGACTGGTGCAGGCAGCGGGGAGTGGGGGTTTGACGGTACATGCCTGGACAAGACGAGCTCCAGGCTCCTGGAGGGTCCCTGCGGAGAGGGAGGAGGGCAGAGCTCTGTCCTCCCCAGGGGGGGTCCTCTCCTCCGAGCCGGGAGCACGGGACGCAGGTGGACCGGCTTGTCTTGTCCTCGGCACATCATCATCATCGTCATCATCAGCGGTGGAAAAAATCACAACCAGCGTGAAGCGAGCGGTGCTATTTACAGTATGAGTTCATTTTTACTTTAACATTTTTATCCCACGAATTTTGTAACCCCTTTTTCACCCGGTGTCAATTGTCTAATGTAATCCTGGGCGCTACACTCCCTCCGCCAACCTGGGGAGACAACGGACTGACCTCATGTTGCATGATTGAGGAGTCCAAGTTGCTTCTTTTAACCTGACAGGGGGGACTTTCCCCGGTTGGACGTAGCACGTGGAAGTAAAAGTATCGATACTGCAAAAATACTCTGTTACAAGTAAAAGTCGGAATGTATACTCTATATGTTACTACTATAATTCGAGAGGGGTCCCCCCCCCTTTTTGTTAACCTGACTCCGCCAGATGGTGGCAGCTGTGCGTACCGCCCTACTTGGAAGGGCGGACTGGGCGGCACACACTGCTGCCACCATCTGGCAGACAAGTTTCGCCCACAATATTCTCCAGAGGCATGGCCACGGTATAGGCGTTCTTTCCCACCTTCAATAGACTTACATGAATTTTAGAAAAGATGCAATTTTGGGAAAATAGCAAGTGTGGTTGCATTTTTTTGCATTTGCCATTCAAGTCAATGGGGTTGTTAATAGAGTACCTTTAGCCAATGATGAAGTAGCAAAAACCGCTCCTTCTGGAATCCCCGAACATCTTATACTTAAACTACTAACTAAGGCCACTAAACTGCTCCACAAGGCTAGTTAGTCCACAATGATTCAAAAAAATTCACAGATGGATGAATTGCAACTGTAAGATGTGCATATCGGTGTTGTTAGGAATGATGTCAATGGTTTGTGTTGTGTTGACGTCAGACCAGAGCTCTGGTCAACCTGAATAAGATGTGACGCAGTTTTTAAATGTCACACTTTAGTCTGAGTATCGCCAAGTGAAACTATTTACAGACATACAGGGGGAGAAAGAGATTGACAGAGAATATATTAATCTTTCCAGCCAGCAGAGACAAAGAAACACCTTCCAATTTAAAGTCCAGGTAACAGCAGCTGTGTCCATGAACCATTGAACCAATCTTCTAAGACACAGGTGTCCTGTTCTGATTGTCCATACGCCTTCACTTTACCAAGAGGAGCACCAACTACTTCTACTGTCAAATGATGAGCAGTGGACAGCAATGGACGTCTTCCTGTCGGACAATCACCAGCTGTGTAACCAGCCAGAAACAAGGAGACGGAGACCCACCAAGAGCTTGTGAGGACTTCAACGCAGCCGGGAGAAGAAGTAAAGAAACATTTGATGACTTACACAGGAAAGAAAAGCTCTTGTGTGATAAGAGTTGCATTGAGGTATCGACACAGCATGTCCACACCAAAGAAAAACCTTTGCCGTGTAAAGAGTGTGACAAGAGTTTCAGTGCGTTGGCAACTCTGAAGACACACCAGCGTGTCCACAGTGGAGAAAAACCCTTCGTCTGTAAACAGTGTGACAAGAGTTTCAGTCAGTCAGGTAACCTGAAGGGGCACCAGCGTATCCACAGTGGAGAAAAGCCCTTTGTGTGTATACAATGTGACAAGAGTTTCAGTCAGTTAGTTCACCTGAAGGGGCACCAGCGTATCCACAGTGGAGAAAAGCCCTTTGTGTGTATACAATGTGACAAGGGTTTCAGTCATTCGAGTGATCTGAAGACACACCAGCATATCCACACTGGAGAAAAACCCTTTGTGTGTATACAATGTGACAAGAGTTTCAGTCAGTTAGCTCACCTGAAGGGGCACCAGCGTATCCACACTGGAGAAAAACCCTTTGTGTGTAAACAATGTGACAAGAGTTTCAGTCAGTTAGGTCAGCTGAAAGGGCACCAGCGTTTCCACACTGGTGAAAAACCATTTGTGTGTAAACAATGTGACAAGAGTTTCAGTCAGTTAGGTCAGCTGAAAGGGCACCAGCGTTTCCACACTGGTGAAAAACCATTTGTGTGTAAACAGTGTGACAAGAGTTTCAGTGTGTTAAGTACCCTGAAGACACACCAGCGTGTCCACAGTGGAGAAAAACCCTTCTTCTGTAAACAGTGTGACAAGAGTTTCAGTCATTTAAGTCACATGAAGACACACCCGTGTGTCCACACACTAGAGAAAACCCCTCCAGTGTAAACAGTGTGACAACTGGGTTTCAGTGAGTTAGGGCCTCTGAAGACGTGTGCGAATATATGACTGTGAGTAATGCACCTTGAGTAATGCACCGCTTGCCGAATTATCTTTTTTTTTTTTTTCTACAACAAGGCATTTACTCTTATCTGAGTCATATTCAAAGTATAGTCCAGTTTCATTTGTCCAAAAATGAAGGTTCGTTCAAATTTTCTGGAGATTAGGAAAACTATACATTTTTGGAAACTTCAGAGTGTAACAAATCAGAAAATCCATGATTCCATTTGCGCTGAAGCCAATATGGTGGTCATCTTGGACTTTGAAAAATGGCGACCTTTGAATATTCGTTTTTCAATATCTCGACTTCTAGATTAGGTAGGATCATGATTCTAGTGGCTAAATCAACATTTTTAGGGTCAGGAAATCTAATGGTGCTAATTAGAAGTATTCACAAATGATCAATGGCACAGATTTGGATCCTCATCCTTAATTTTGGGGGCAAAAGGTAACATTTTAATATTCGTTTTTCCACTATTTTGAACTACAGTATAGGATCATGATTCCAGTGGTTAATCTAACATTTTTAGGAAATCAATATAATATCTGAAGAGACAGAGACAGTTGATTTCCCTCAATGACACAACATTGTGTAATTTATTTATACCCAACAGTAAATTGAATCGATTAAGTTTCAAACTATCAAGTAAAAACTGGTATATTGTTGCTGTCGGGTGGAAACCTTGTATGAACAAAGCAGTTACTTCTCAGAAAATGGAAACAATAACCTGTTCCAATGGATCCAATGAATATATTTTTCATATGCTCTTACTTTTTGTTCTTTCAATATTCATAAACCCTACATACAGACAATTTCAGTGAATAGTTCTTCCGCAAATAGCAAAAAATGGCACCAAACAGATATAGGACCCAAAAGCAGGCAAAGAGGCAGGTACAAAGTTCAATGGATTTAATTAAACAAAAGCTGGAGGGGAGAAGGCAAAGGGACCAGGTGGAGACGTAGTCAAAGGGGCAGCATAGTTCTGAGAGGGCAATCCGTGTGGCGCCTGGTCCAAGAGGGATAAGGCTAGTCGTAGTCTGTGGGTCCGGTCCTGGTCCAAACACTGGGGATCTGTCCAAACAGGCTTGAATACATGGGCATTAGGCAAGGGTCAAATCCAGATACAGGCAGGGGTCAAAAACGGGCACAAATACAGGTTATAGCAAGCTAGAATATATCAGCAGGCAGAGAATAGTGGCATAAGTGAGGCAATAATACACTCAGTGGAAACAGTCATGCTTACCTGTAGCAATATAGCAAGAACACGGTTGTCTATACATCATCCTAAATGTCATTGCCGTCACTAGCCAATTTATGTTGACAGCCTTCATCGTTTTGGAAGTCAGTACTACACTGACATAATTCCATAGAGGGTAGCTCCACTGATCAGCAAGAACATCTATGTGACAGTCTGCAGTGCATACAAACTTAGCTACTGTAGTTAATAGATCCTGTGTTACATTACTGTTTTGAGAAAGCATCTTCAGTGCCTTGAGGACATCATCACCAGCTTTGAGGTAGCTGTTCCACCATGTAGATTTGCCTATCGAAAATCTCAGTGTTCCCAGTGTTGTCTGCTCCTGTAAAGGCATGAAATCCTGGCAACGCTTTCTCATGACCAAACAAATACTGATCTGATCTGACATCAAAGACCATTGAATACAGCAAAGACTCCCCCATGCTTGTCATTGGTTCCGCTATAGGGCACACAAAGATTAACAGTGAACTGTGAACTGTGGACTCAGTCCCTCCCAGTACCAGAGGCAATCATTGAGATGGTCAGATGTCACTGTAAAGCAGATGTCACATAGATGTTACTGCAGATCAGTGGAGCTACTCTCTATGGAATTATGTCAGTGTAGTGCTGACTGCCAAAACGATGAAGACTGTCAAGATACATTGACTAGTGACAGCAACAATGATAATGAGGATGATGTATAGATTACTGTGTTCTTGCTATTTCTACAGTTAAGCTTGCCTGTTTCCACTGAGTAGCCAGAGCATTTATTGCCTCACTTATTCCACTATTCTCTGCCTGCTGATTTATTCTAGCTTGCTATAACCTGTATTTGTGCCAGTTTTTGACCCCTGCCTGCATCTGGAGTTGGCCCTTGCCTAACACCCTTGTATTCCAGCCTGTTTGGACAGATCCTCAGTGTTTGGATCAGGACAGGTCCCACAGACTACGACTAGCCTTACCCTCTAGAACCAGGCGCCACGCGGATTGCCCACTCAGAACTCTGACCCATGCTGCCCCTTTGACTACATCGATCTCCACCTGGTCCCTTTGCTTCCCCCTCACTGAAAGTGTTTTTCTGTGGGTTTATGAACATTGAAAGAACAAAAAGTATTAACAAAAGCATATGACTGAATAATATCTTCATTGGATCCATTGGAACAGGTTATTGTTTCCATTTTCTGAGAAGCAACTGCTTTGTTCATACAAGGTTTCCACCCCGACAGCAGAAATATACCAGTTTGTACTTGATAGATTGAAACTTAATCGAAGTTTTATGTTGGGTGTAAATAAATTACACAATTTTGTGTCATTGAGAGAAATCATCTGTCTCTGTCTCTTCAGATATTATATTGATTTCCTTAAAATCTTAGATTAACCACTGGAATCAGGATCCTATACTGTAGTTCAAAATAGTGGAAAAACGAATATTAAAATGTTACCTTTTGCCCCCAAAATTAAGGATGATGACCCAAATCTGTGCCATTGATCATTTGTGAATACTTCTAATTAGCACCATTGGACTTCCTGACCCTAAAAATGTTGATTTAGCCACTAGAATCATGATCCTACCTAATCTAGAAGTCGAGATATTGAAAAACGAATATTCAAAGGTCGCCATTTTTCAAAGTCCAAGATGACCACCATATTGGCTTCAGCGCAAATGGAATCATGGATTTTCTGATTTGTTACACTCTGCAGTTTCCAAAAATGTATAGTTTTCCTAATCTCCAGAAAATTTGAACGAAAATACAAATAGAACTGGACTATAATCCCAAATGGGACTCTTCCGCTTTCTTCCAACTTTCGCCACCGGCATGATCCCAGGTTCGCTCATACGGGATCCCAATACAAATTGTCCAGATCATCAAGAGTTTCTATACCAACTTCAAGTGCCAAATTGGAAGCAGTGAACACAGTTTTGCAATTAAAACAGGGTGTAAGACAGGGTTGTGTTATGTCTTCACTTCTCTTTAACCTAGTCATAGACTGGGTGATGAGGAGAACCACCAAAGACAAGCCAAGGGGCATCAGATGGATGTACCAGAGCTGTGTCTTGTCTACCCTTCTATTCGGTTCAGAATGTTGGAGAACAACAGAAAATGATCTCCACAAACTGTCAGCCTTTCACACCAAAAGCCTACGGAAAATACAGAGAATATTCTGGCCCAAAACCATCTCCAACCAACACCTCCTTAGCCTGTGTAAACAGGACAACCTTCCTACCATCCTTATGAGAAGGCGGTGGAATTGGATTGGGCATGTCATCCGTAGAGAGCAGGGCAACATCACCCAAACTGCCCTTCACTGGACACCAGACGGCAAATGGCGTAGGACAGTGGAAGGAGAGCTGAAGACCCTTCATTACACCTGGGGTTCTATAAAGACGCTGGCCCAAAACCGACAGGAGTGGAGATCCTTTGTTGCTGCCCTACATGCCAGTCGGCATTAAAGGCAGTAAGTAAGTAAGTAAAAGGGCATGGTAAACTAGCACAGAGGGAGATAGGGAGAAGAGCCTGGTGACACGAGGTTCGAACATAGGGTTAGAGGGAGAAGGAGGGATATAGATATATGAAAATAGATTGGACATCCATCCAAAATAAATTGACAAAGATGAAAACTATGGAGATTTTCTCTATACCGTTTCAGTTAGTTATGTCTTTTTTGAGCGGTGGTAAACCGCTCCTAAGGCTTCCCACACACAGTCAGGCACTAAGTTGTGTGAGAGTTGTGTGGGGGAGGCGGGGGGCAGAGACAGCACAATGCATTCCGGATGGAAGTCTAGTGGTTTGAAGTCTAGTGAGAGTCACCAATTGAAGACGTTATGCAAGCACAACCACCGCTCACTTCACATTGGGTGTGATTTTTTTAAGCTTAGTTTTCATTTTTATTTCAGTTAACGACAATGTTTTTCCATTCTAGTTAAAAAATGTTGTTCGTTTTAGTTAACTATAATAACCTTTGGGGAGGTTGGGGGGGGGATTGTTCAGTGCCTCGTGGATGGTTGTGACTGTCAGGTTGCAGTTACTATCAAAAGCTCCACCGTATGTCCATCACGTCACGCCACGTCACGTCAAGTCTGTCACACGTCTCACGTCACACTTTTGCTCCGCCACCGTTGCCCCGTTGATCCATGCCAAACTTTGCACACACACTCCTTGGCTGCCAAACCACAACCCCCCCACCCATCATTTCTCACATGGCCCTCTACTAGCGCCACCATGAGGCCGATTCTTGCAAGACACGTTTTTGGACACTGCTCTTACAGATTTTGCCCTAAAATCACACAAACCGGTACACAGTATCCCTACAGTCATCTCATCAAAATGCGTCTGCCCTATTTAGCGCAACCATCTGGCAGATTTTTGGACACTGCTCCTACAGATTTTGCCCTACAATCACGCAAAGCGGTACACAGTATCTCTAAGTCACATTATGAACATGGATCTGTCCCATTTCCCATATTCCCTCCTAATTGGCTACCATTGCCTTATCTCCCGATTTAGGGAGTCTTACTGGTGAGTTTGAAGTGGATTCTTTGTTTGACCAGGAGCCAGTGAAGGTTGTGGAGGACTGGTGTAATATGATGCCAGGAAAGCTCATTTGAATTGAATTGTATAATTACAGTTATAAGCACATTCATAATTCTACATTTATAGTGCATCATACATCCCTATTATAGTGCATTATTGGGCATGGGATACAATAGAAGGTGTTACCTCTATAAGGTCAACATCGCATTCTTTTGTCAAGAGACACGTCGATCAATACATCTAAATGCATGAGATAGGGGGTCCAGAATTATGGACCTTATCTTGGCCTCAGAGACTGTAGGCAGGGGCGTCACACCAAATTCTGGGCCCTGGGTACAAGGATTCACTGCGGGCCCCCCATGAATGTTAACTATTGAAAAATAGCAGATATACAAGCTCACAGCGCGGCACCGAGTGCCGCGCTGCGAGCTTGTAGATCTGCTATTTTTGAAAAATCTTGAAAATTTTGTGCAATAAACCTATGTCAATGACCCCCAAGATGATATGTATTTGGCCACGGACCCCGATCTCAAAATATTTAGTTCCAGGGACCACCCAGAAGCAAAATTTGAGTTAGAAATGTTTGCTTAAAAAATACATACATTCAAAGATTTTCACACATTTTCACAACTTTTCAAAAATAGCAGATCTACAAGCTTGCAGCGCGGCACTCGGTGCCGCGCTGTGAGCTTGTATATCTGCTATTTTTCAATAGCTAAAGTTACTAGGGCCCCTCCACCTAGGGCCCTAGTAACTCAGTCCCACTTTCCTACCCCTTGTGACGCCCCTGACCGTGGGTGCCGGTCGTGGGTGCCAATCAATGCCAAGGCAGAGAGGCAGAATGCGGAGCGAAGAAAGAATAAGACAAAAAAAGCCAGGTATTGTTTTCGTGGTCCCTGTCGGCAGAAAGGAGACAGCATTTCGGGGAAATATCTTATCGATCACAAGTGTCCTGATTTAGACTCCCTGTGAAGACCATGAAAGTGGACTCTCCACTGGAACACAGGCCGTCTTTCTGCTTTAAGGCAGTACAACCGGGAAAGCATCTGTGTTATTTTAGATTTCAGCTAAATTTAACACATTGTTTTATACAAGCTCATAGTTACAAGCTTGTAGATCTGCTATTTTATTTTTATTTTGCTACTTTTGCACGGAGGTCCCTGGAAGAAAATATTTTGAGATGGCGTTCCGGGGGCCAAATACAGCATCACTGATACCGTATAATCGCAACATACGTTTTTGAGAAAACTGTTAGGATTTGGAAGACATTTTGTAGAATCGGCTTGCAACTCCTGGGCCTTGCAACAAAACAGTTTTAAGGACACACCTCACCAATGCAACATCTTGCAACTGCCAAAAAAAACAAGTTTTGTCAGTTTTTTACACAGGTTTCTATGGTTTCTTGGGCTGGATATGGCAGCCTGGAACGGTTGTTCAAGTGCAACTAAACTTAGCATGTTAGTAAACGTGCCACATGAATTGCACCTGTGCTGTGCAGCTGACCTGCGGAACCTGGCTGGGAATATACCTTTTGTCAAGATGGGGAGAATACAAGTGTGGAGAATATAATTATTATAGCCTATACTTGTTAAAGTGATCATTTTATTAAATTTTGCATTTGTAGTTATTTTACTGTAATTTAACAACATAATAACCAGCGCAGATAGACAAAGCGACATTTATGGATTAAAAGTAACTTTTATTTTCCCCCGTGGACCCAGGGTATGGCAGCTGCATACCCCTGCCATACCCAATTGATGCCCCTGTGCATGCGACCGGTTGGTTGCATGGCGAATCAATGGTGTGGTTTGGGCTTTAATGTCTTAATTGTGACAAACAGGAGGACAGAGATGAGAGGGAGTCACACATGGAGCGGGAGAGAGAGAGGACAGGCCTACGATGGCAGCAGTCAGTCCATCCCACGCCAGCACAGCAGGGGCACAGATGGTTGCCAGGGAGTCCAGTGTTGATTTAGTCGTCTAAACCAGGGGCTCTCTACGTTTTCAGGCCAAGGACCCCTTATTTGAGAGAGAGATGAACAGTGGCGTCAGTTCAGCAAAAGCTAGGGTATGGCAAAGATGGCAGTCCTCATGGAAAAGAGGCATTCCATTTTGTATAACACGGTTCTGCGAGGCGTTGTGAGCATGTAGATCTGCTATTTTCACAATAGAACTGAAGAACTAAATGAAAAAAAAAAAAGAAAAAGAAAAACTACGACTAAAACTATAACTATAAATATAATGACAACAAATAAAAGCTAGAGTAAATTGTTAGGGAGGGATTAGTGGAGAAGAGTAGTCCAGTATAGAACTAAAAGACAAGTTTGTGTTTGTGGTTGCGCTCTGAAAATAGCAGATCTACAAGCATGTACAGTAGCAGATCTCGAAACCTGCTGTTGCCATCTCACCAGCCATCTTCCCGACTGACTGTCTGTCCCAATTAAGAGACAGTGGGGTCTGTAGCCATGCCGCTTGGACACAGCCCAGGGTCTGACCGTCTGATCAGCCTCGGTCGGGTCGCCTGGAGCAGTGGTTCTCAACCAGGGGGGTCCCCAAATTATTTTGGGGGGTCCCCAGATGATTAACGCATTGCACACTTCTAAAGTGACAATTCAAGGACCTTTTAATACCTTTGAAATTACGAATTAAACATTGTCCAAACTGTCAAATATTAGAGGCAGAAATTGTGGAAATAGACGATCTACATGCTCACAACGCCTCGCAACGCGAAGTGTTGTGAGCATGTAGATCTGCTATTCTCACAATAGAACCGTGTTATACAAAATATGCCTCAACTCTTAGTGCTCAATATATTTTATGCCCATTCATGGAGATCCCTATCTGAACCAGCCACACAGATATGGGCCATGCCTTTGCCATCTGGCCAGTGATATATACTGTATATCAATGACATCAGGGATCTTCATATTATGGGCATAAAAGGGATACCCAATTTGGACTTTTACATAGGTGATGTCATAGTATGGATATCCAGGGTTTGATCTTTGATGAGGTGATGTCACGTGACATCACTTCCTGTTAGATCTGATCTGTCATCTGTTAGATTAGATCTGTTGGATTTTCGGTACATTTCGGGTGCCAAGGTAACTTTTGCTGCGAGTGTCAGGGGCAGACACTTTCAAAAACAATGTTTAATATTGTTTTTGAAGAGTACCGTAGTTACTTTTTGTTTGTAAAATCAAGCATTAGGACGTCATCAAGGCACCGCCAAAATACATTTTAGTCGACAAAATCATATGATATTTAGTCGACTAAAACTAGACTGAACATTTTAGATCACTAAAATATGACTAAAACCAAATGTAGGCCTAATTCTATTCAAAAGATATGACTAAACTAATTCTGCTGTCAAAATCAACTCTATGGGTAAACGGCCACTGAATATTGTTATGCATAATTGCTGCCATTAAAAAAACCAAACCATTAGTGGAGAGAATTTCATGAGCACGGATGAGTGGGCGCAAGCATATGTTTTGATCTATTAAAAAAAAAAGAAAAAAAGAAAGAAACGGCCACCGGTTCACGATCTCTCCCGCAATGTGACGGCAGATGGAAATGGAGAGTTTTGCTGACTCACAGGTTCGGCAACGCCCCCACACGGTCCCATCGCACTCAGTCTCCCAGACAACCATGAATTACACCTTTAAAAAAAAATACCCAGCATTTTACCCTCTGCTCTGGTCCTCTTACTGAAAAACAATCTCCCAGAATATACCGTAGGTCCTTTTGGTATTTAACTGGATCACATCTTCAAAGAAATGCTTTATTAAGATGTATATCGTCGCTGTCGTTTTGTATTTATCATCTATAAAATGTACTGAACTAGTGAAAACAGCAGATCTACAAGCACTAGATCGGCTGTTTTCACTAGTTTTGTGCGACGGTCTTGTGTGATGAAGCAGGGCAAAAGACGTATACATTTGAAACTTGGAGATACGAGGTTTCTGCCCGACAGTGACGATATATTGGACCATATTACTATAACTATTTACGATTATTACTTTTGTTATTGTGTTGTAATGTGGGCTGTTATTATTATAATCTTTTTCACTAAATCTTTATCCCACGATTTTGTAACCCATTTTTCACCCAGTGACAATTATCTACACTCCCTCTGCCAACCTGGGGAGAGCAACGGGCTGACCTCATGCTTCCTTATGACTAGGGCTGTCACGATTATGACATTTTTACATGACGATTAATTGTCACTCAAATAATTGCGATTAACGATTTAATTGTGTTTTTGTCGTTGACAATTACATTTCTGTTTGGCTTTTAGGCTTTGAAGTTGCACAAACTTGCACATGGTAGATATGACACATAACCTAAATATAGAGAAATTACTGACATATTTGACAACTTTATACTTAAAAAAGAACATTGATAGTGGAAATAGCCGATCTACAAGCTCACAACGCGTCACGATACGACGCGTTGTGAGCTTGTAGATCTGCTATTTCCACTATTTTTTACCTGGAAACGATTATGACGATTGTGAAAAATAATCACGATTATGTCAAATAATTGCGATTAGACGATTATGTAATAATTGTGACAGCCCTACTTCTGACTGAGCTGACTATCATCACCTGGACCTCACAACCTCATCAATCCCTTGATAGCCATACATGGAGACAACTGGATCATCACTTAGATCTCCATATATGGAGCTGGCCAATACCTCTACACCTGACACCACGAACTCCAGAAATGGATATAGCTCGATATATTGATATGGATATAAGTCAAAGGGGGAAATTAATTCACAAATAAATTAATATCAATTAAACTATACAACTTTTCTCTACAGAAAATGATTCTGCAATCTGCACGATTCCCGATGAAGCCGGTCGATTTGACGTGTAGCGCGCAAAGACTGTGGGAGGAGTAGCGCGCAAAACGTTTAATAATAAAGTCGGGCAAGTTCTGTTAGATTTCCGGTACATTTCGGGTGCCTAGGTAACGTTCGCTGCGAGTGTCAGGGGCAGGAAGACGGGGAGCGCTCTCCATTCCGACATGTCGCCACTCCGACAGTGACTTCTTATTGTCAGAGTGGCAGCACTTCCATAGATGTTAGGGTTAGGGTTAGGGTAAGAGATAGGGTTAGTGTCGGAATGGAGACATGTCGGAATGGAGAGATGCACTCCCTGAAGACGATATCATCTCTGTCGGGTGGAAATCTCTTTATGTCCAAAACTGTTCATTTTCAGGATTCAAATTCAAAAGCTAGCAAAAGTCGCGTCGCGTTTCGAGCTCGCCCATCTGCTACCTTTGATTGCTTTCGCGTGACGCCAAAAGTATGATCAAGTTTGGCTGTAATTTTTACGGAGGAAAAAAAGGGGACATCTCGCTCTTTCGATGTGTCATTCTTTCGACAACCAGCGTCGGCAGGTTAGCTACTCACCCGCGTCGCGGTTACTGAGATTTGGGTTAGGTTTAGGCATAGAGGTTAACATTCACCCGCGTCGGCACTCGGCAGGCTAGCTTTTCACCAGGTTAACATTCACCTGTGTCTAAAGAATGGTCTATTAGACGTCTAATATACATCTAAAGCAGGTCTAAAATACATCTAATATACGTCTAGATTTGAACGTTTTTTAGAGGTCTAATCTAAGACTAAACGTTGATTAGACGTCTAATAGGCGTCTATATATAGACAGTCTATATTTTAGACGTCTAATAGACATATATATATAGACTAGTGTATAAGTCTATATGTCTATATATAGTCTAATCAACGTCTAGTCTAAGCTTAGACGTCTAAAAAACGTTCAAATCTATACCTCTATTAGAACAATTTTAGCTAGAAGTCTAATAGACGACTATTGCTCAGTGGGGACCGTCTAACAGATGCTATGTCGCAATATCGACACGCTCCCGGGGAAAAGAAAAACACACAAAAAAGGTACAAATTTGGAGATAAGAGGTTTCTGCCCGACAGCGAGGATTATGCAGGTTTTAGAGGGGAGTAGAAGAGAGCTGGTTGCACAGAAACAGTGTGTGTGGTGGGGGGGGGGGGGGGGGGGCTGAGAGAAGAGTTACTCAGTAACCCAGAGCGACCGAGGCTCACCATCACCTTTCCCCTAATAGCCCTTCACCTTCCCAACCACGTGAAGCAAGCCTGCATGCTGACTCCCCATAGCGCATGCACGCACGCACGCACGCACACACACACAAATGGCTCAGATGTGTGCCAGACATACATGTAGAAAATCCCAGCAGAAAACAAGTGGTAATCCCGGGCTCCCCCAGAATTAGTGTCGAAGTGTCCTTGAGCAAGACTCTGAACCCTTAATTGAGCAGGTTGGTGCCTTCCATGGTTTCCTCTGCCATCGGTGTATGAATGTGTGTGTGAATGGGTGAATGTAATGCACAATCATAGTAAAGCACCATGGATAAAGGAAGGCCTATAAATAAATGCACCATTTACCTTCATCAACATAGCATAACAAATTACACAATAATACATGTCATCAACAAATACAAACACTATGTACTGGGTACAAAAGAGATGGGAAAATGTACCTCCCTTTGTAGTCTTGTGACCACTTTCACCCTATATTATGGTCGTTTATTTTCAAATTTCCAATGTACCGAATATAGGTTTGAAGCCATTTGAAAATAGCCGATCTACAAGCTTGATGTATGGTTCAAGTTCAACTCTATGCGAGTGCTAAAAAACTGGACCCAAATTCATGTGGTACCCCACCCGTGTCGATTTCGTCGACTAAAACTACGGCGAAAAATGTTTGTCGACTGGGTTTTCTTCACTGACGAAAACGAAATAAAAACGAAATAAAAACTAAGCTGTGATGACTAAAACTAAGACTAAATGTTATTGACAATTTCGTCAACAAAATAAAAACGAGACTAAAACGTTAGGGAGGGACTAGTGGAGAAGAGAGTCATTTTATGTTTGGTTGCTTTCAGGTGTTGCATGCTGAAAATACCAGATCTAGCGCGACGCGTTGTGAGCTTGTAGATCGGCTATTTCCAGCACGCAACCAAGTGTAAAAATCAGTCATTACGATGCCATCAAGGCCTGCCAAAATACATTTTAGTCGACTAAATCAACTGTAGATTTAGTCGACTAAAATTAGACTAAAACCAAAAAACTTTTCAGGTGACTAAATTATGACTAAAACTAAATGACATTTTTACTCAAAAGACTTATGACTAAAACTAAATCAGAATGTTCTGGTCAAAAACAACAGTGGACCCCACCCTGCTCAGACCACTGTTAAATGAGCATCAGGGGGATTTCTCCTGTTACCACACTGTGCACCGGAGGTCGAAAGCAAAACGAGGTGTTGATGGAAAAGTGTGAGTCAGTGACAATCCACAACAATAATATTTAGCTAGCCTGCGACCGGAGCGAGAGAGAGAGAGCTCAGCCCGTCGTCTGACTAAACGTACTGCACGTCTGGAGCGGGTTAGTAGTAGATTAGTGGCTTTTATTACGGAGTGTAGGAACGCTTTGGGAGTGGCCCGTCGTGACCGAGGACAGTTAGTAGCGGCAGCCATGACGTCACCGTCCCGATCCCATCCTCCCCCGCATAGCGCCGTACTAGTGGGCCCACGCCTTCTGCAGGGGCAGGGGTGTGGCACCAAATTCTGGGCCCTGGGTACAAGGATTCACTGTGGGCCCCCCCGCACTATTATTTCGTGCTTTAACTATTGAAAAATAGCAGATCTACAAGCTCACAGCGCGGCACCGAGTGCCGCGCTGCGAGCTTGTAGATCTGCTATTTTTGAAAAATGGTGAACGTTTGTGCAAGTCTTTGGATGTTTCAAATCCTTCTGAGTTTTTTTTGAAAAACCCATGTTTCTATGTCAGTGGTGCTCATACGTTTTCACGTGAAGGACCCCCAAAATGATATGTATTTGGCCACGGACCCCCATCTCAAAATGTTTAGTTCCAGGGACCCCTCAGAAGCAAAATGTGTTGGTGTTGTTCGCTTAAAAATACATAGTGTATATTCAAAGATTTTCATGACTTTTCAAAAATAGCGGATCTACAAGCTCGCGCTGTGAGCTTGTATATCTGCTATTTTTCAATAGCTAAAGTATAAAATAATTAAGGCCCCTCCACCTTGGGCCCTAGTAACTCAGTCCCACTTTCCCCCCCCTTGTGACGCCCCTGCCTTCTGCAGGGCAGGCCACGGACGGACCAGACTGGGTGGAAGGGAGGTGGCGAGACAGGACAGATCGCCCACTAATTCACCAACTCAGTCTGGTGGCGAGGACGGTGGAGAGACGAAAACCAGAGATGTCCTGAATCTGGGAGCCGCAGGCAGAATACCTTTGGCCTCCTCCTCTTCTCCTCATGAGGGTGTGTGACTGTTGAGGGAGGCGAGTCAGGGTGCTGTATATGAGCCTTCCCTAATAGTCTAGTAAATCTAGGGGAAAAATACACTCAGGTTGGACAACATTTTTTATTTAGTTTTTCAACTGATTCTGACAGGAAATTAGGTCTACTAGCCAGGATAAAAAAAAACTACCCTGATCTGCTCACTGCAAATACCCACAGTGGCCAAATCAAGTTGGGCTCCCATCGACTTTCTATACAGGAGGAAAATACCCAGAAAAAAAATCTGCTAAGTAGGATGTGAGGGGTCTAACTAGGGGTTTGTCATGATGCTGAATCCATTGCAAGCATTTGTTTTGCACAAAAACATTCCTTGGGCTAAAAATGGCCCCAGAAAATGATGGTTTAGTGATGAAAAGTGATGAGTCATCACCTTTTGTGGCGTTTTCTGGGGCCCACTTCACTCTCCCTGTACACCTTCTTGCCACATTTTCTTTCGATTAATGCTAGCGATTGACCAAGATATGGCTACCACGCAGACATAACCTCGGTCACTTATTCTCATGTTGTTGGGTTTTTTGTATTATGTTTCTTAGATGTGTTTTTCTCGGCTACAATGACATGCCCATAATAGGAATGCCAGTGTTATAAGTGGCTAACATGAAAAGGGTCAAATTGGAGTCAGTCGTCATTTGCATGTCTTGCCATGCACGTTGATGAAAGGCAGACGTTCCTGTTTCGTGTTTCTGTCTCATTTGTCGCCGTCTCAACTGTTTTGATCCTCTCCAACGCCTAGACGTTATTGCTTCTGAGCCTTGCCCTGCTAGCTTGCTTCCTGGCTGGTTTATTGGTAATTAGTCCACTTGACTTTGTTGTTGCACGGTTTAGCGCGGCTTAGTCGCCACTTGCTCACGCGCCAAAGATTAGTAAAATATCCTGTCTCTACCAAGGTGGAACCCTCATATGTCCAAAACTGGATACTTTTCAGGATTCCAAAGTTCAACAGCTTGCAGTTTAGAGCAGGGGTCTTCAACAGGGGGTCCGGGACCCCTAGGGGGTCCTCAGAGTTACTACAGGGGGGCCGCCAAATCTTTGTGTGATAGGATCATTATTTTAAATGCACAACTTGAACCCTCGCATCCCTATACTCTGAAGAGAACTTTATTCAAAAATAGCAGATCTACAAGCTCTCAACGCCTCGCAGCGCGAGGCGTTCGAGAACTTGGCAAATAGTTTTGGTGTTTAGGTAACTTGGCAAATAGTTTTGGTGTGTAGGTAAAAAAAGTGCAGACAAAGTACAGAGTGAAAAGCCAAGTTTACTGTATCGACGATTTAAGATTTTAAGTGTCAAACAAGTCTATGAATCTATCTATGAAATCGATGAGAATCTCCATCAGACATTTATACAATATGTAGAGGGGGTCCCTGCTTTATCTCCCTCTCAGCTAAGGGGTCCTTGGCCTGAAAACATTGAAGACCCCTGCTACTTTTGATGCTTTAAGTGTGACGCTGTAGTATGATCAAAGTAGGGCCCTTAATGTACGAAAACACAACATCAAAAAGTTACAATCTGGAGATGAGAGGATATTCTCCCCGACAGCAACGGTTGGCTTCATCGCCACTTGCTCACGTGCCAGAGATTAGTAAAATATGATCTCTTGAGCGTCAGAGAGAGAGGACTCATTCACATTCACATATTATCTGCCGGTGGGTGTGAATCACGGCTCCATTGTGTTTGAAGCTCATGTGCTGTGGCTGTTGACTCAGAGTGGGATGAATCACGGAAACCCGCGGAGAGCCCCGATCATCTGAGCAGCTGTTCCAACAAGCCGCGGGCCAAGGGGCCCGTAGAGGGGGGGAGGGGAGGGGATGAGGGGGGGGGGGGGGGGATCAGGCCCTACAGTGGGGCGGGAGGATGATAGACGATATGGGACGAGGGCTCTGGAAGGAGACGTGTGAATTATGCCAGTGGTGGAAGAAGTGCTCACATGTGTTTTACTTCAGGGGTCTTCAACGTTTTTGGGCCAAGGACCCCTTAGTTGAGCGTTAGATGAAGCAGGGACCCCCCCACAACCATATCATAGATTCCATATGGTTTCGTCGTTTGACAGCGCAATCGTCAGTGTATTTTGGATTTGTGTCAATTTGTGTTTTCAGATATTTAACCACTTGAACCGTCAATACTTAATAATAAACTTGACCTTTCACTCTGTACTTAGTCTGCTCTTTTCCCCCTCTACACTAAACCCCTTTGCCTAAAATAGCCGATCTCCAAGCTCACAACGCCTTGCTTGTAGATCTGGCTATAATTCTCAGGAAAAAAGGTTTCTATCACACAAAGATTTGGAGGACCCCCTGTAGTAACTCTGGGGACCGAGGACCTCCTGTTGAAGACCCCTGTTTTACTTTATGTGAGTTTTACTTAAAAAAAAAGTATCAATACTGCAATGTAGAAATACTTGAGTAAAAGTACAAAAATATTGGTATTAAAATGTACTTAAAGTACCACAGGTAGAAAGTACCACCACTCATTATGCAGAATGTCCCATTTAACAAGTTTTCAAATGTATAAAATGCATATAGATCACTTGAATATAGCAGATCTACAAGCTCACAATGTGTTGCATTGTGTCGCATTGTTGCATAGCGACGCATTGTGAGCTTGTAGATGGACACAATGTATGTAGGGCTGAAGTGTTTAATGTACGTTTTGTAATATCCCATATTCAATAATTTATTGCCAAAACCAACTTGTAGTCAAATTGGACTTTTGTGATCAGAGAACAAGAACAAGAAGAATGTTCAAGCAACGCTTGCCATCAAGGTGAGCAGTAGTTTCAAACATCCCCCAGTTAATACTTCCAATTAATTTGAGTGACTACCGTATTCAAAAACTCAAACCAGGTATAAGGACTGTCCATTCTGTCCCCGACCACCCAACCTTTCGTTGGAGAGTTCTGAACTATATTGTCACTGTGTCGGGCAGAAAAGTAAAGCACTCCTTCATCACATAAGGCCGTTGCACAAAAGTAGTGAAAACAGCTGATCTACAAGCACACAACGCCTTGCAGTGCGAGGCGTTGTGTGCTTGTAGATCGGCTGTTTTCACTAGTTTATATCATTTTAAAAATGATAAATACAAAACAAACGGTTTTGGACATACAAGGTTTCCACCCGACAACGACGATATGTGAGTTTCAGAGACCTTAACCGTGAACCCGGCCAAATCAATGGCAAGAATCAGCTGGCACTTGAGACGAAAAAAACAAACAAAAAACGAACAAACAACTTAACCTGCAGCACTATGTGGCAACAGAAATTGCATTTTTATTGAGCTTACACTGGCACGGCAAGAGAAAGCCACGGTGGTCACTTCCTCCCATTCATACTTGTAAAGGTCTTGACTTTCTCTAAAGTGCTATCTTGGCTCGGTTGCCACGAGCAGCCTCTGAAGGACGGCGAGGTAGGAAGCCTCGTCACCCCCGTGTGCCCCTCCAGAGGAAACCACCGCAGGAAGCAAGATAGAAGTGAAGAATGGAGGATCGGGCCGTGTCACCGCAGCGCTCCGCTTGTCTCGCTTAACGTGATTCACGAGCAAGTGTTATTGTTCTGCTTTGGAACAGTTGTTTTTTAGGTCAAGGAGTTTGATATGGATGCTGTAAAATCCTCCGAGTTACAGACCTAAAAGAGTCCGTTTGGACCATGGTGGTCCCCAGACCCGACGTTGAGAATCAGGGTTTTAGACATTGACATTATCACTGTCAGGCACACCTGAAAGCAGCTTCTGTGAGATGTGGCCTATACCGAAGGAAGACTCAAACCATTCAGAACACTTTCATTTCAGTCATTTAAATTCTAGTAATATGGGGGGAAACATAAACCGAAAATAGCCGATCTACAAGCTGATAAACGCGTCTCACTGCGACGCATTGTCAGCTCTGCGATTTTCGGTGAAGAAGTTGGTGTTGAGGCAAAAATAAAAGTACAGGCAGAGCCAGATGTCGAGTTTACTAAGTATTGAGGGTTTATAAGTGGTTAAATGTCTGCAACAGCACCGCAGACAAGGACAATACAGGCCAGGCCGTACTCATACGGACATACACACTCGGTCAAATGTTGGAGCTGCAGGCACTCAAAAAAAAAAAACGTTGAAGACCCCTGATCTATTAGTATTAGGGCTGGGATGCGATTAAACATTTTAATCTAATTAATTACAGGCTCTGTGATGAATTAATCGTAATTAATCGCACATCGATATTTGACCTGAGAAGCATTTTTTTCAAGTAAAACACATTTTGTTGTACGAGTGAATCAACGAGTGAGTTTTTTAAATCTAAATTTCGCATCCACTGGGCCAAGCAAATTAAGGCTCTGATCGTCTACTTCTCCCTTTGTGTTTGTTGTCTCTTCTTGGTTGGTGCATCGCTATGATCGGTATGCCCGAAACTGAAGGTTCTGTAGTGCAAAAACTAAGTGCGATTAAAATGCATTTTTTTTTGGATCGTGTTAATTTTCTGTAATTAATTAATCGCAATTAATCAGTTAAAGTCCCAGCCCTAATTAGCATTTGTTTTTACATAACTGTATGTAATGCTATTACACGCACGCACGTCGCGCGCACGCACGCACGCACGCACGCGCACACGCACGCACGCACACACACACGCACACACACACACACACACACACACACACACACACACACACACACACACACACACACACACACACACACACACACACACACACACACACACACACACACACACACACACACACACACCACAGTGACAGCCCTGGAGCCAAGAATACACCCAAGTCTCCATCTGCTCAATAATCACCACCAAGCTGTAATATGACAACTCATTATTGTAGCCTACTGTACATGCATGAGAAATCAATGAACCAGTGATCAGTCAGTCAGTCAGTCTGTCTGTCTGTCTCTGGATGACTAAAACCTCTACTCCAGGGCTCTTCAACGTTTTCAGGCCAAGGACCCCTTAGTTGAACAGGCCAAGGACCTGTTCATAGATTCCATATGTTCATAGATTCCATATAGTCTTCCATAGTTTGACTGCACAATCATCAGTGTATTTTGGATTCATGGCAATGTGTTTTCAGATATTTAACCACTTGAACCGTCAATACTTAATAAACTTGACCTTTCACTCTGTACTTGGTCTGCCCTTTTCCCCCTCTACACCAAACCTCAAAAATAGCAGATCTACCATGCAGCTCACAATGCCTCGCGCTGCAAGGCGTTGTGAGCTTGTAGATCGGCTATTTTTGGCTAAAGTTCTCACTCAGAATAAGGACACTAGGGTTCACAGAGAAAAAGGTTCCTATCACACAAAGATTTGGAGGACCCCCTATATTAACTGAGGCCACTCTGGCCACACAAAAAACATAATTTTAACTCTTTCTGTACAGTTTTTCTTTGAAAAACCTTCCTCCTCGTATAACCATAATACCCGATCATCATGTTGTAGTGGGGGGGAATTATGGCACCCATGCATCTTTGAAGTACAGTTAAAATGGGAGTTCTTTTTTCCCCCCATCCCTATGTGTTGTGTGTCTCTGGGTGGAGCGGAGCGGAGCGGGAACAATGAATGTGGGGTGAGAAGCTCCCATGCTCATGACCACAGCCATGAGAACAATGTGTCTGTTCATAGCGACTCCCTCCAGCTCTCTCTCTCTCACACACAGGGACGTGCTGGGCCCGATTCAGCCTGGGAAAAAGAGTTGGAGAGGCCCTCATTGGGTGCTATAGAGAGAGATCTCTCTCTATAGCGCTGCTGCTACTCAAAGATTTGCCATTTCAGATCATGACAACTGACAAGCCAGTGGGCCAATTACTGTACATGAGTTATATTCCGTCGTTGTCGGGTGGAAACCGTGTCCAAAACCGCTTTTGTTTTTATCATTTAAAAAATGATATAAACTAGTGAAAACAGCCGATCTACAAGCACACAACGCCTCGCGGGTGCGAGGAGTTGTGTGCTTGTAGATCTGCTGTTTTCACTACTTTTGTGCAACGGCCTTATAATGAAGCAGGGCTTTGCTTTGCGAAAAAAATTATACATTTGAAACTTGGAGATACAAGGTTTCTGCCCGACAGTGACGATTTACTTTGTTGGCCGCCCAGCCCCCAAAATGGAACGAAGGCCGACATTTTATTTACATTTTTTTCCTTAATGGCTGGCCTGGACCGGCCGGGAATGAACCGGCCATTCGGGAGTTGTCCCGCTTTTCCCAATGGCCAGCACGTCCCTGCTCTCTCTCTCACTCACTCACTCACACACACACACACACACACACACACACACACACACACACACACACACACACACACACACACACACACACACAACACTCAGTTATATACTGTACAGTATGTGTATACTGTATATCATCGCTCTCGGGCAGAAACGTTGTATTTCCTTACATCTTTTGATGTTGTCCCCCCCCTCCCTTTTTTATTTCAATTTTTTTTTAGTAACCCATTTTTCACCCAGTGCCAATTGCTAAGTGTAATAATCCTGGGCTCTGCTCTCCCTCTGCCAACCTGGGGAGACAACGGACTGAGCTCATGCTTCCTTCAGTGGGAGGAAGTCCATGAGGAGTCCATGCCACTTCTTATCACCTGACACAGGGGAGTTTCCCCAGTGGGACATAGCGTGTGGAAGGAACACGTTATTCCCACCAGTTCCTTCCACGTGCTACATCCATGCCACTTCTTATTGCCCAGGGGGGGACGTATAGCGTGTGGAAGGAACACGTAATGTTAATCCAACTAGTTCCTTTCCCTTCCAACAGGCGCCACGGCTGGCCAAGGGGGAGGCAGTATAGAGACCAGGGTTTTTTTTGTGAGGGTACCTACCCAAGGGGACACGGGGAGAACAAACTCCACACAGATAGGCGAGGCACGTTCGCCAACCCCACCTACAGTAGGGTGGGCCCTGGTGCGTGAACTCGAACTGAGAACACGCCCCATCTGTAAGCCCTACTGCAGGGTTCCCCAATTAGTTTTCCCCAAGGGCCGAATTATGTCTAGGGTACCAAGCCACAACATTGCAGGGGGCGACGGCGGCGTTCCCGCTACTCCAGCGACAGTTCAGATATCGTCGTTGTCGGGTGAAAATCTTGTATGTCCAAAACCGTTTGTTTTGCATTTATCATTTTAAAAATGATTTAAACTAGTGAAAACAGCAGATCTACAAGCACACAGTGCTTGTAGATCTGCTGTTTTCACTACTTTTGAGCAACGGCCTTGTATGATTTGGGAAAGAGCGTACAAATTTGGAGATACGAGATTTCCACCCGACAACGATGATATATTAGTGTTGTTGCTGCTCTTATACCACACTATTACTGGGGTTGGTGGGGTCCAGACAGTAGCCCCCCGCGGGCCGCAAATGGCCCACGGGCCGCCTATTGGGGAACCCTGCCCTACTGCACGTTATACTTGGCATCATACTCGTATGATGCCAAAAAAAATGTTGACATTGCGTAGCAATGCTACACAGGTTCTTTTTTTTCTCGAATTTCTCAAATAGTAATGAACAGATTCCAAATATACAAGTTTCTTGAAAGAACAGTGACTATACAAACAGTGGATTCAAAAAAGTGCTTATTACAAATGTGATCACACACAGGGCGGCATTGGGTAGAGAAACTGTCATTAGAACACAGAGGGTTCCCGAAGGGTTCCCAGTTCGATCCCGGGCTCCCCCAGAGTTAGTGTCGAAGAGTCCTTGAGCAAGACTCTGAACCCCTAGTTGCTCCCGGTGAGTAGGTTGGTGCCTTGCATGGTTTCCTCCGCCATCGGTGTATGAATGTGTGCGTGAATGGGTGAATGTAATGCACAATCTCTGTAAAGCGCCTTGGATAAAGACGCAATACAAACGCACCATTTACACACACACACTGCGGTTCAGCTCTTTCATGCCAGGTTGAGAGTCACAGGCAGAGGCGTCACAACAAATTCTGGGCCCTGGGTACAAGGATTCACTGCAGGCCCCCCATGAATGTTAACTATTGAAAAATAGCAGATATACAAGCTCACAGCGCGGCACCGAGTGCCGCGCTGCGAGCTTGTAGATCTGCTATTTTTTGAAAAATCGTGAAAATGTGTGCCAAGAAACCTATGTTTTCATGTCAGTGATGCTCAAACTTTTTCATGTGAAGGACCCCCCATCTCAAAATATTTAGTTCCAGGGACCCCCCCAGAAGCAAAATTTGAGTTACAAATGTTCACTTACATACATATATTCAAAGATTTGCGCACATTTTCACGACTTTTCAAAAATAGCAGATCTACAAGCTCGCAGCGCGGCACTCGGTGCCGCGCTGTGAGCTTGTATATCTGCTATTTTTCAATAGCTAAAGTTACTAGGGCCCCTCCACCTTGGGCCCTGGTAACTCAGTCCCACTTTCCTACCCCTTGTGACGCCCCTGGTCACAGGACTGCTCTTTGAAGAAGCGCATGTACAGTGAGGCCACATTTGGCGAGAGAGAGAGGACAGTGCTGTGTGTGTGTGTGCATGCGACCGTGCGTGCGTGCGTGCGTGTGTGTGTGTGTGTGTGTGTGTGTGTGTGTGTGTGTGTGAGCAGGGGCGTCAATTGGGTATGGCAGGGGTATGCAGCTGCCATACCCTGGGTCCAGGGGGGAGAATAGGGAGTTACTTTAAAATATATATATAAATCAATGAATGTCTCTTTGTCTATCTGTGCTGGTTATGTTGTTAAATTACATTAGAATAACTACAAATGCAAAATTTAACAAGGTATTATAATTATATTCTCCACACTTTTATTCTGCCCATCTTGACAGAATAGTATATTCCCAGGTTCCGCAGGTCAGCTGCACAGGTGCAATGCATTATTGTTAATTGTGGCACGTTTACTATATTATGTCAAGTTTAGTTGCACTTGAACAACTGTGCAGACTGCCATATCCAGCCCAAGAAACCATAGACTTTTTGGGGAATAAAATAGAATGTACTTCTTAAAATAAATGTATCATGCCTGTTGCTAAGGTATGGCAACATGACTCGTGTCTTGCACACGCGCGACACCAGTCATGTTGCCATACCTTACCTTTTTCTGAACTGACGCCGCTGTGTGTGAGTAATAACTGACAGCAGGGTGGATTGCTCACACAGTGGCATTAGTCACGGTGAGTTTGTGACATGTTCTCTCTTCTGCTGAGTGTGAATCGCTCGCTGTCTCACAGGTCCACTCCAGAGCCTTGCATGGAGAGTTCTGCCAATGCGGTTCATGTAACTCGAAATGCCACTTTCCCCCTCATAGACTCCAATGCATTCTGTAAACTTCTGGTTCGCGCTTTGTCACTATGCGCCAATAGATGTGTATGTAGAAGACATGCCTCTAATTGACAGCATGGTGGATTGCTCACACAGTGGCATTAGTCACGGTGAGTTTGTGACATGTTCTCGCAATCACACGAGTAATCGCCAGGCGGTATATCACAAAGATGACCACGCGCGCGCGGGAATTTCACGGGACCGCGCCCGCTCGCCTCGCCGCCCCTAGACTTCTCCGCGCGGCCCAAATAACCGCCCGCCTCTGATTCAAAATGAATTACTAGGACGCGTCAAACGCGCTCCGTCTGAAATGCGCTTAACTCTGAGAGTGTACAGGGTGATGGGGGTACTTGAATATAAAACGTTTGAGAGCCACTGTGCCAGTGGAACCTAACATGCCATAGTGATGGAGTAAATCAGTGTCTTATGATCGAAATAAGATCATTATGATGGTGTGTAAAAACAGAAAATAAAAATAAAAAAGTAATAATGCCTGATTTTACACTTGGTGCGTGCTGTAAAATAGCCGATCTACAAGCTTGCTGCGACGTGTTGTGAGCTGCTAAAAAAGCAACCTGCAACTACCCAAAGTCGCTTGTAAGAAGCAGATCATGGCAACACTGGCTGCAACGGGTGGCGGGAAGATGAATGAGAAAGTCAGCAATCAGCAACGGTGTGGGGGAAGAGATAGAGAGAGAGAGAGAGAGAGAGAGAGACAGAGAGACAGAGGGACAGAGAGAGAGAGAGAAGGGGGACAGTTTGGAAAATGATTCAACAGGTTTGCGTACGGTCCAGGAATCTGCACAAAGTGTTCACATCCCAAAGCAAACACGTCTCTGGCCTGTGAGAGGAAGAGAAGAGATCACACAATGAACGTATCGCAACCGCGCACATACACACGCGCGCGCACACACACACACACACACACACACGCACACGCACACGCACACGCACACACACACACACACAGCGCTGCACACAAGCTTTCTGGGGCACCGTCGGGGGGGTGGAGTGGGGGTCTAACCTTTTCCAACAGTGCAAGGGCAAGGCAAGGCCCGTCATTGGCTAATCTCCGGCCAGAGGGGGGGTGGGGGGCTCTGGTACAACTAACCAAACAACACTGGTGCTGCTGGTAACGTCTTCTTCCCCTACGATATGCTGTGTTTATCAGACCGCCTGGCCCACGCACCTGGTCAGCCACGGAGCCTGTGTGTGTGTGTGTGTGTGTGTGTGTGTGTGTGTGTGTGTGTGTGTGTGTGTGTGTGTGTGTGTGTTTGTGCGCGTGCGTGCGTGCGTTTTGACAGTGCGGCCAGATGGACGTGCATTAATAACCTTGTGTGCGTACTGGTGAGCAGAATGGAGATGACATGAAATGAGAGACTGTATTTGTCCATGCAGGGTTTGGATGCTTACAGCACTGCAGGCTCTAGTGGTTTAGTAAAAGTATATACGTGTTGATTTCGTCGACTAACACTGTGACTATAACTAAATAACTAAATAAAAACTAAGCTACTATTGCTAAAGCTCAGACTAAATATGTTGTCGATTTCGTCAGCAAATAAAAACTACACTAACTAAAATGTTAGGGAGGGACTAGTGGAGAGGAGATCCAGTAGAACTAAAAGACAATTTTCTGTGTGGTTGCTCTCAGATGCTGCCCTAAAGGACCCACAGTTTGACAACGCGTCGCTTTGTGAGCTTGAGATTTGATAGAGTGGAAAAAAAGACTGTATCAAGTACGTATATAAGTACCTTTTACCAATAAAAGGTTTAAATGGTACCGGATATGCAGCTCGGCAAATAAAAGGTGAATTGATCCCAGTGCATGACGGAGGACGATATCACGATACATTAAATCTCCATACGATTATCGTGAGTGTTTTTTATCACGATAAACAATAATATGGCTTATCGTCCCCACCCCAGTCCACTTACCCTAATTCTTTCCAGCAGGGACGTGCTGGGTCCCTGATTCAGCCCAGGAAAAAAGAGTTGGAGAGGCCCTCATTGCGTGCTATAGAGAGAGATCTCTCTCTATAGCGCTGCTGCTACTTTGCCATTTCAGATCATGACAAGTGACAAGCCAGTGGGCCAATTACATGAGTTATATTTTGTCGTTGTCGGGTGGAAACCTTGTATGTCCAAAACCGTTTGATTTGAATTTATCATTTTAAAAATGATTTAAACTAGTGAAAACAGCCGATCTACAAGCACACAACGCCTCGCACCGCGAGGCGTTGTGTGCTTGTAGATCTGCTGTTGTCACTACTTTTGTGCGACGGCCTTGTATGATGAAGCAAGGCTTTGCTTTGCGAAAAAAAAACTCCCGAACCGGCCGTTCGGGAGTTGTCCCGCTTTTCCCGCATCCTCGTACCGGTATTTGCTTTTACAGAGGATTAGATTAGAAATACGTTTAGGGTTAGACATAGTCTTACCGAGGTTAAGATTAGGGATAAGTTTAGTTTACCAAGGTTAAGTTTAGGAATACAAGACTGTTCTACCGTTCCGCCGGATAGATGCCCGAGGCGAGTGTGAAATTGGGCGAGTGGACTGGTATTCCAAGTGGGCGATATGGGGTGGGGTGGTGTTGGGCCATGTCAGTGGAAAATGGCCATTCTAAAACGGCTAGTTCCATTCCTTGATTCTGATTGGCTGGTTTCCCTTAATTGCTGTGGTATATGAGACTTATTATTACTTTCCACAGTGCACCAATTATTATTAACCAGCAAAAAAAAGCTGGGAACTACTTTCTTGTAGCTGGGAACTTTCTTGCAGACCTTGTAGTGCATTTTTAGTGAAATAGAAAAGTTTTAATTGGTACATGACTATGATTTTTCATGTTGCCATATTGTAACCGTTTTAGAAAGGCATGGTTACCTGTATTTTATAACGGCTGACAGGGCTGGAGACACTCGGCTGCGCCTTGTGTCTCACCACGCCTCTCAGCCATTATAAAATACCAGGTAACCACATGCCTCTTGTGGCTTATTGCTTCATTAGCTTACTGTCCCCCTGCCCTGCGTGCCACAGTGCAGCATGTTATTGTAGCCCTCACAGTTAGTACCAGCCATGAACCAGCGACAACAGCCCTGCTAATCGGGCTCAGCCCTATTAGCACGACTGGTTGTGCGTTGGACTGGCGAGTGGGAGTCCCGGGTTTGATCCCCGCTTCCGCGTATCACTACATTACCATTCAGCTTTCTCTTTTTATCTGTCAACTCAGAGATGAAGTACTTTACGATAGGAAGTTGTTCAGAAATCAATGATGGTGTTTGGTGGACTTTGTGCAGCCAGGCCGGCTTAGCGGTGTGACGACACACACCACACTGTTCTGTTTTGATCACAGGCTTGTTGTTTCACACACTGTCCCGCCGTGACGCGCTGCACTACATGCACTGTAAAAAGGGTTAATTTAGTTCAAGGGTTCCCAAAAATAATGTCTCCAATCCATGCCAGGAACAGAACTATTGTGAAATGGTAAAAATAGCTTATTTATTTTTTTACATTTTGGGAAAGACTGACATTAATAACACGCTCAAAATGAATTGAAATGAACACAATCAATTGTTTTCAAAGTGGGGGTGGGTGGTCCCAAGGGGCCAGCGTACCTGGGGGCAGGGGGGACGGAGAGGACAATTGGGGGTCATTAAAACTGATAATCCCCTGGAGGCTACTTTTAAAACCAGTGATTTAGTTAATGACAACAGTCAGTTAATAATAACATGGTCACATTGAAAGGGCCATATGTGTTACACTAAAACACAACCTTTAATGGACCTCGAATATCGTTGTTGTCTTGGGGAATTTCATGTACATTAATATAACCCCCCTACTCGATCATACTACAGCGTCACACAAAAGCATCAAAAGGAGCTCAAGCTCTAGCTTGTGGATTTGCTACTTTAGCTATTTTTCTAGTTTTTTTAATCGTTTTTTGCAGGACATATTCGAATTTCCACCCTGACAGAGTCTCAGGGGTGTCACAAGGGGGGAAAGTTACTAGGGCCTTCATTATTTTATAGCCATGCATTTTTGCTATTGAAAAATAGCAGATCTACAAGCTGCGAGCTTGTAGATCTGCTATTTTTGAAAAGTCGTGAAAATGTGTACAAATCTTTGAAATGAATATTATGTATTTTTTTAAGCGAACATTTGTAACTCAAATTTTGCTAACTATTATTTTGAGATGGGGGTCCATGGCCAAATACACATCATTTTGGGGGTCCTTCACATGAAAAGGTTTGAGCACCACTGACATAGAAACACATTCTTTTTTTTTTTTTACTTAGAAGGATTTGAAATATTCAAAGACAAACGATTTTTCAAAAATAGCAGATCTATAAGCTTGTATATCTGCTATTTTTCAATAGTTAAAGCACAAAATGCGAGTGAATCCTTGTACCCAGAGCCCAGAATTTGGTGCGACACCCCTGCAAAGACTATAATCTTGGATGATCTCTAATGTGCTGACCATCTTTGATTTTTCATAAGAAAGCTTCGACAAAGATTGTCGTCAGAGAGAGAATAGGTTCAAAGCAAACTTCAGTGGAATAATCCAGCATAAGTGTAGCATAACTGTAGGCGTCTCTGTAATCTTTGCCTTTTCCAAAAGGGTTTCTGTACAACTACTGGTTTGTATACTGAAATATATTTAAAAAAAATGAGTTCAAGTACATGGAAAAAGCTACTCAATTACAGTAATGAGAGTACTTGTAATGCCTGTAATAATAACTGTAATGAGCACTTTTTTAAACTCAAAACTTTTGAAACAGCTTACACAGTCTTTAATTATCAATAAAGTGCAACGTACTGTACGTGAATTTAAAAAGGAAATAACTGCTATAAGAAGGAACAGAGGCTAAAACGCTAACACTGTTTCTCAACCATGTCCCCATCCCACTAGTGGTCAATAGCATAGTTACTATTATAATTAATTCATTATTATTAGTTGTAAATGGGAAAATGTTTTTAAAATGTTTAAATATACAGTAAAATATTTTACCCTTGATGAATCTATCTGAAAAAAGCCGATCTTAAATGCTTGCAACGTGTTGAGCTTAAAAATCTTTTAAAAAATAACAATTTAACGCAAATCTTGTGTGGGGTCACCTGGCACAAAACATGTTCCCATGGGGGACTGCAGACTAATGACATATTCATTTGGGGAGTAGATAGATAGATAGATAGATAGATAGATAGATATACTTTACGTGAAAACGTTTGAGGACCACTGTCTAGCGGACTCCAGAGCTAAAACATATTGACAACCATCAGGTGTAAAGAGTGAAAAAGTAATTTAAAAGATATAGTGCCGCAGTAGTCTCGTGAAGCCAGACAACTATTCCACAATCTCTGAATGCTATATAGAGTCTGAAACTACACCTTCCGAACGGCGAGTATCAGAAGTAGTCACTGCTGCACAGAACTGTAGACCCATTGGAAACATAACAGAAACACACTAGCACTGACAGAGTCATTATAATGAACTGTAGTCACATTGGAAACATAACAGAAACACACTAGCACAGACATAGTCATTACAATGAACTGTAGTCCCATTGGAAACATAACAGAAACACACTAGCACAGACAGAGTCATTATAATGAACTGTAGTCCCATTGGAAACATAACAGTAACACACTAGCACAGACAGAGTCATTCGAGCAGCATATTCTTGTTATTCGTGTATAGTTTAAGAAAACATTTGAAAACATCATGGAAGTAACACCAACAACACCAGAGAAAGACGAAATAACGCCCCATAAATATCGAAAGAAGACGTAACGCTTCCAGTAGGACTTGTTATCGCTACTGCACCAAGGGAGCAGGTGCGTCACATCCGCTTTATCCCATACTCATCATAAGACTTCTGTTGCCCCAGACTGTATGACGGGAGCATTTGCAAATCGCAGGAGTCAACAGTCTGGCTACGTGAGACTAGCCTTTGTTTGATTCTCACCATTTTACCCAGGAGCAGGGACGTGCTGGGCCCCTGATTCAGCCCGGGAAAAAGAGTTGGAGAGGCCCTCATTGTGCGCTATGGAGAGAGATCTCTCTATAGCGCTGCTGCTACTCAAAGATTTGCCATTTCAGATCATGACAAGTGACAAGCCAGTGGGCCAATTACATGAGTTATATTTCGTCGTTGTCCGGTGGAAACCTTGTATGTCCAAAACCGTTTGTTTTGTATTTATCATTTTAAAAATGATTTAAACTAGTGAAAACAGCCGATCTACAAGCACACAACGCCTCGCACTGCGAGGCGTTGTGTGCTTGTAGATCTGCTGTTTTCACTACTTTTGTGCGATGGCCTTGAATGATGAAGCAGGGCTTTGCTTTGCGAAAAAAAAATATAAATATGAAACTTGGAGATACGAGGTTTCTGCCCGACAGTGACGATTTACTTTGTTGGCCGCCCAGCCACCAAAATGGAACGAAGGCCGACATTTATTTTTTTCCTCATGGCCGGCCTGGACCGGCCGGGAATGAACCGGCCGTTCGGGAGTTGTCCCGCTTTTCCCAATGGCCAGCACGTCCCTACCCAGGAGTCTCCCTCCTGTTACTCTATACTGATGTTTGTTTGTCTTTTTTATCCGGAACTCTCCACACCTCAGACCTGTTCTGTTGTTCATCCACAATCCCTCCCACAGAGCATGTACTTTTTCATGCCTTCATAATGACGTCCCTTTCACTGGCCTTTCTCTGGCTCACAGATAAATGGTTATCTTATGTCAAAGTCTGTTCTCTGAGGAATACGCGGCGTTATGTAATGTGTCTGTTGACATAGAAAGAGGCATACCGTACCTTATGAAAAGGAGGCGTTGACCTGAGATGAGAGCCGATGAGAAATGTTATGTCGCGTTTGATTGTCTGCGGCCCCAATTACAGGAGAAGGAGATTGGGTTAACAACTATGTGGGAGAAAGAGGGGCAGGTCCACCACACCCCACTCTTAAAAAACTATTGATTTTGTTAATGACAGTCAGTTAATAATAACATACATGGTCACAATGAACGGGCCATATGTGTCACACTGTCACGTAAAACGTGCGTGTGTGTGTGTGTGTGTGTGTGTGTGTGTGTGTGTGTGGTGGGGGGGGGGGGGTCGCCTAATGACATGATGATGTGGAAGAAAGAGGGGAAAAAGAAAGAAACAAAAAGGAAAGAAACAACAAAACACATATGCATGCTAGGGCATTCACAAATAGTGATTTTTAGTATTCGAATTATTCAACCTCAAAGTATTCGAATAGTCGAATATTCAACAGGACTGGACAAACTATCAAATATTAAGTAAGCAAGAGGCGAACATTGTGAAAATAGACGATCTACATGCTCACAACGCCTCGCGTTGTGAGCCTGTAGATCTGCTATTTTCACAATATTTATCTGCGGAACAGAGTCACATTAAATGTAATAACTACACTTCCAAGTGCTTGTCAGGGTGGGGGTCCCCAGTTCAAATATGTTTATTTTGGGGGTCACAGCCTAAAAAGGTTTGAGAACCCCCGGTATAGAGCATTAACAAATTCATTCCAGAGGCATAGACAACTCATTCTTATGACTTGCTATCTAGGCAAGCTTTATAAACTATGTATTTTTTAAAGAGAAAACAATAAAAAAATAAAAAATAGCGAATATTCGACTTCGGTGAACAACGTCGAATAGTGACTTTGATATTTGAATTTGAATATTCGAATATGTGGTGAATGCCCTAATGCACGCAAATACACACCCGCAAGCGCACGCAAGCACACACTCACACCTACCTCTCCTGTGGCTAGTGTGCTATGAGAACAAATGCTGCCGGGGCAGCGTCTCCCTCTCAGCTTTCTGCACTGTGCAAATAAAGAGAGAAAGACTAAACCAAGGGTAAATGTTTTTGTTATTGGTGTTACTCAATGTTTTTTTGTTAAAGTCAATGTATTGTTGTTTTTCTTTTGATTCATTCATTCATTCATTCATTTTTTACTTTAATGCCCCAATTTCTTTTTGTATATTTTTTGCCTCCAAAGTGACGGCACGGCACACAAATAAAGTCAGTATTATTATCATATTATTATTCCCAACCTGTGGTTCGGGGGCCCACTGGTGGGTCATCGTGGGGATATTGCAAATGACTCAAAATGTTAGAGAGGGACTAGAGTGGAGAAGAGATCCAGTAGAACTAAAAGACAAGTCATTTTATGTTTGGTTGTGCATGAGCCAAATAGCAGATCTACAGCACATCTACTGTACATGCTCACAATAGCAGATCTACAAGCTCACAACGCATCGCATCAAGGCCCACCAAATATATATATATATATTTTTTACGACAAAATCAACTGTAGATTTAGTCAACTAAAATCTTATCTTATTTAGTCGACTAAAACTAGACTAAAACTAGAACCTTTCAGACGACAATGTTATTCAGAAGACTCCGAAAAGAAATGCTGTTAAAATGAACACTGCTTCAGAGTTCTTCTTCAAGTGGGGCCCCTTTTTGATCCAGAGAGAAAGGTGTAGGAGGTAGTAGGCACTAAGCCAGAAGATCTGTGCCTTCGTGCAGCCTGTCCGCTCCAGCGGGCAGCAGCTTGACGACAGCCATCGCTCCCATGGAGCGGATGATTGGATGAGAGGTTTGTCACCACGCCGCTCCGCTCGCCGGCTATCCATGGTCTCTTAAGAGTGGTGACTCTGGCACCTCTCACATCTGTCCACTGTCAGCCTCTCTCTCTCTCTCATTTGCGTCAGTTCAGCAAAAGCTAGGGTATGGCAAAGATGGGAGTCCTCATGGAAAATATGCATTGCATTTAGGATAACACGGTTCTATTGTGAAAATAGCAGATCTACATGTTCACAACGCCTTGTGAGCATGTAGATCAGCTATTTTCACAATGTCTAAAAAAAATAGTTTTGTCAGTTTTACACAGGTTTCTACGGTTTCTTGGGCTGGATATGGCAGCCTGGAACGGTTGTTCAAGTGCAGCTAAACTTGGCATGTTAGTAAACGTGCCACAATTAACAATAATGCATTGCACCTGTGCAGCTGACCTGCGGAACCTGGTAATATACCATTCTGTCAAGATGGTGAGAATACAAGTGTGGAGAATATAATTATAATACCTTGTTAAAGTGAAATTTTGCATTTGTAGTTATTTTACTGTAATTTAACAACATAATAACCAGCGCAGATAGACAAAGAGACATTCATGGATTTAAAAGTAACTTTTATTCTCCCCCCTGGACCCAGGGTATGGCAGCTGCATACCCCTGCCATACCCAATTGACGCCCCTGCTCTCTCTCTCACGTGCCCGAGCGCAGACGGCCCACATGTAGGCCTATAGATAGATACGGGTATACAGCGTTTAACATGTCACTGCGCTGCTGTGCATGCATGCACGCAGGTGCGCGAGTTGTGCTCGCACACACACACACACACACACACACCATACATGAACGGAGCGTTAGTCATTATCATCACTACATGGTAAATGGTGCATTTATATAGCACCTTTTATCGAAGGCGATTTACATAGATTGTGCATTACATTCACCCGTACAGTACATTCACACACCGATGGAGGAGAAAACCATGCAAGGCACCAACCTGCTCATCTGGAGCAATTAGGCCCTGATTTAGTTGGTGATGAAGTGTCCTTGCGGGCAAGACAATTGAACCCCTAGTTATTAAGGGTTCAGAGTCTTGCTCAAGGACACCTCAACACTAACTCTGGGGAGCCTGGGATCGAACAGGGAACCTTCCGGTTCCCAAAACGTCAGCTCTACCTTCTGAGCCAGCTGCCGCCCCCAAGGAAAGACAAATGTCAATTTTATAGCAAGGGTATGTAGCAACTCACAGGGTATGGTTTCTGAAGGGCCATACGACAGTACATGTCCCAGTATTCTAAACCATTGCATTCTCTCCTGACTAAGGGTACCGGTCATGTTCAGTTTGCTTTCCGTTCTACACAAACAAATGGGTGGAGCTTGTGGGTTACGGTGCGTTGGCGGCTGGTGCGTGGCGTTGTGTGACTTTTCAACGTCAAACACATGCGACTGAAGGCGAGTGCCAAGCGCATGAGACATTCAACCGTGTTGAGCCAACACGCCATGGCCTGTGATGCTATAGACGACATTCGGTATGATGCACAGAGGCACCGATACCAGTGTTATATTATTTTCTCACTCCCCTCAGAATCAAACTTCCCCGTTCATGGCTGGTGAAGGCTAACCTGCCGACGCTGGTGAATGCTAACCTGTCGACGCTGCTGAACGCTAACCCTAAGCTAACCCCAAACTCCCAACCTTACTATCTGGTGCCAACTGCTGGCGGAACTGAAAACAACATCCCAGTTCACTTGAATGGGGGGACTTAGATTCTGACTGGGAGAGAGAAAATGATATGACACCCGCAGCTCCACAGAGAATGTCAGTGAACGGGCCTGCTACAGTCGTGCAAGTGTGACCAGTGGAAGGCTACTAAAATTGTTTTACTCTCAAGTAAAAGTATCAATACTGCAATCCAGAAAAACCTTTTTAGGGCACTGTCACTTTAGAAAAACTGTAGGCCTACTTGAGTAAATACTTGGTTACTTTACACCACTGCCTACCTAGAATGTCAGTGAACGGAACTGTTGCAGTCCTGCATGCGTGACCATACCCTGAATCTGGCCCAAGAGTGCAATGAGAAAAACATCCGCACACACACACACGCACGCGCGCACACAAGTAAGTTTGTGTTACTGCACTTGTGAGGACGTTGACATTTTTAGGACAGCGTTTGTTTTATGAATGCCATTTTAACTGTAAACCTAAAGCTGAGAATAGCAGATCTACACGCTCACACAACGCATCATGCTGCCTGTGACAGTGACGTTGTGGGCTTGTAGATCTGCCATTTTCAATGCATGACACCTGCGTCCGTCCGGTCCAACTAAGCATTAAATCAGGCATTAACTCCCCCAAACCCTAACTAACACCTAAACCTAAACTTTAAATGCCTGAGCCTAACCCGAGTCTGAATCTAACTCTTAAAAACCACAAAACAAGCATTTATATTATGCGGACCAGGAGAATTGTCCTCACAATGCATCATTTTTCAAATTCAGGGGTCATCCATATATCCGCAAATCTTTGATTTTTAGGGATTTTCTTTACAAAACGTTGTATTTTGATCATAAGACTCAATTACTGAATATCACTCTCCACCCAGTGAGCAATAGTCCGCTGTTAGACGTCTGTCTAAAATCGGTCTAATCAACGTCTAGTCTAAGCTTAGACATCTAAAAAAAAAAAACTTTCATTTCTAGACGTTGATTAGACCGATTTTAGACTAGCGTTGAGACGCACATTAGTTGTCTAATAGCCCGAACTAAACGTATGACTCTATGTATGGCACATTCGGAGTCCACTAGGACTTTATTTATAAGGATCTCCATACTGGACGCTGACGGGTCCATTTGGTTACATTTGAACACTCTCAGTGTTACAGAAATCTAAAGGTAATATAAGGCTATAGCTCTTTATGTTTCTGTTAATATTACTGTGCACTCGTTTGTATGTCCATGGCAAAAAAATATATATATATATTATTTTTTCTAACACTTTTTGTGGTCACATGGATTCTGATTGGCTTAAAACAGTGGTAAATCAGTCAACAACCTTGAGTTGGCTCATGGACCCCGCCCACTGTTGTGTTGCAGTTGTAACATTTCCAAGACCTTGCAAGTTACAACTGTGTTTTCTTTCATTTATATGGTAGAAGCAATTTACCAATCGAGGGTCGTGGGTTGTTGGCTGATTTACCACTTTTCAGGGTTGTTTGGAACTCGGCTTCGCCTCTTGCCACAACCCTGAAACAGTGGTAAATCAGCCAACAACCCACTCCCTCTCATGGTAAATGGCTTACTTTTACCAATAAATGTCCACCACAAGCCAGTATGTGCTCAACTTTGTCAATACATGTGGGGATATTTGGTCCTCTCAAGTATACAAATTCAAGTGTGTGTCCACACACACACACACACACACACACACACACACACACACACACACACACACACACACACACACACACACACACACACACACACACACACACACACGAGGAATCCAGACTCTCTTGCCATTTGGCTGCAGCCAACAGAAGGAGAGGAGAATAGTGTGTCCTGTCCAGTCTATTTCAAGTTAACTTAAGAGCTGCTTCCAGTTAAACACTGTGGCGTTGCTCTCTCTCTCTCTCTCTCTCCCCCTGCACACGATGTCCTGCCCAGTGATATTTGAGCAACATCCGGCTGGCAGGGGAAATCCTGGGAGGCGGGCAGGGCTTGCTGGTGGCGCTGCCAAGGCTAAGGGCGATGCCCTGCTGGCTGCCCTGACGTCAGGCTAACTATAGAAGAAGCACATGCACGACTGGAAGAAACACTGGAAAGGTGGTGCCGTTAATTAATCCTCCATCTATGACAGGGGTGGGGGCCACTATATTTCCACCTTCACTCCAGAGGGCCACATTGCATATTGCTACGTCCTACTTTGTCATTCTAGTATCTCATACAAAATATGCAAAAATAGCACATCTACAAGCTCAAAACGCATCGCGCTGCGATGCGTTTTGATCATGTAGATCTGCTATTTTTGCTTCTTTTGAATTGGAATCCTGAATACATTTTTTATTTTTTTTAATTGGAATCCTGAAATGTAACATTTTGATTTAATTTCAAAACACATTTAGTTATATACTCATGTTTTATGAACCTAAATACAAATACGTTGGACATAAAAAAAAAATATTTTAATACTACTATACTAGGACCACTTCACCTCTGGGACAACCAGATTTTATTTTATTATTGTTTGGGACACGATCAACACAATCCTGAATTATGTTTTGTGTTCAATCTGTGTTTTTAGATAGTTCAGTATTTCAGCATGCTACAATTGGTCATATGATGCTTTGTAGCATGATATTGCATCATCTACAGCATCATATGATGCAAAATGCATCATATGACCAGTTGTAGCACGCTGAAATACTAAAATATCTAAAAACACAGATTGAACACAAAAGATAAATCTAGATTGTGTTGATCGTGTCCCAAAGAACAATAAAATAAGATCTGGTTGTCCCAGAGGTGAGGTGGTCCTTTAAGCTACTAATATAGACTGACGGAATTAAAGCAGGTCATGTTTGGAATTGTAACAGCTGAAATATAATAATATATCAGTATTCCGGTATTAACCTGAGGGTCCGCATTAACTGAAGGTGGGGGAATGGCCCCCGGGCCGCCAGTTGCCCATGTATGATCTATGATATTACAACTAATAACAAGCAGCGGCTCCACCCTGCGTAGAATCTTTGGATTGAACCGTTTTCCACACCTGACCTATGCTTGGGCGGCAGCGGCTCAGGGGTAGAGAAACCGTCATTAGAACACAGAGGGTTCCCAGTTCGATCCCCGGCTCCCCCAGAGTTAGTGTCGAAGAGTCCTTGAGCAAGACTGAACCCCTAGTTGCTTCCATTGAGCAGGTTCAACATTCACTTAGCCTTGCATGGTTTCCTCCGCCAACGGTGTATGAATGTGTGAATGTACTGTAATGCACAATCTCTGTAAAGCGCCTCGGATAAAGGCGCAATATAAATGTACCATTTACCATTTACTTGGAACAGGGACATGCTGGGCCCCTGATTCAGCCTGGGAAAAAGAGTTGGAGAGGCCCTCATTGCGCGCTATAGAGAGAGATCTCTATCTGTATTTATCATTTTAAAAATGATTTAAACTAGTGAAAACAGCCGGTCTACAAGCACACAACGCCTCGCACCGCGAGGCGTTGTGTGCTTGTAGATCTGCTGTTTTCACTACTTTTGTGCAACGGCCTTGCATGATGATGCAGGGCTTTACTTTGCAAAACAATTTATACATTTGAAACTTGGATATACGAGGTTTCTGCCCGACAGTGACCATTTACTTTGTTGGCCGCCCAGCCCCCAAAATGGAACGACATTTTATTTTTATTTTTTTCCTAATGGCCAACCTGGACCGGCCGGGAATGAACCGGCCGTTCGGGAGTTGTCCCGCTTTTCCCAATGGCCAGCACGTCCCTGACTTGGAAGCCTAACAAATTGACAGATCTGGACAGATCAGGTATGGACAGATCGTTTATTTTAGATATACAAAAAATACAACCCAATATCTTAGATATCTAATACAATAGATTTAAAGTTTAAGTTCAAAACCTCGCTTTGTTTCGTTGTGAATGGAATTGAATGGTGCTTCTCGGTTGCAGTAACCTTAGGTCAACATTCACTTATCTGTATTGTTTTAATGGCCCAGTTATAGAAGGGTGTGTTGTCAACATTCACTGTGTTATATGAGAAGTCTCTGCCGTTACTAGACTCTGAAGAAGACACTGTGCTGTTGATCATTCATTACGGATCCCCATTAGTCCTCACCACAGTGGAGGCCAAACCTCCAGGGGTCCAAACATCACTCATTATTTCTCTGTAACAATGATCTGTGTGCTCAAGCTTTTTCCTGTTAGATTACATGATAAGTGTTTAGTTTGAGAATCCTTTGGGTTATCATCTGAAGACTCCACTTAAACCCTATCGTCACTGTCTGGCCAAAACCTCCATTTGAGGTTTTTGATTTTTGACATAAATTAGGGCTATTGAACACCCTTTACATCTGGGTGTTGGTTAAAATAATATTGAACCAATGGAAAGTAGCAAAAAGTGCTTGGGACAAAACCTAACTCCACACTTTCTGCCGGGAGCGTGTTGCTGTTACTACATGTCATCTTTTCGACACCCGACTAACCCTCACCCTAACCTCTGTGGAGTGAGTCGCTAACCCTCCGGTCGAAATGATGGTCGTTCGAAAGAGCGCGATTTTGCCCTTTGTGCCATACCAGCTAACTCCACCCGATTGGCCCTCTTTTTTTCATAAATATGTGCTATTGAACACCCTTTACGTTAGCCTGGTCACAGACCCTGAATCGCTATCCACGCCCCTTTAAAATGTTGTTTCGGCGATTCAGAGGTCTGGACGTGCTCTCATTGAAGAGGTTTTCCTCGTTTGGAAATCCGTCAGGCGAATCAGCGTCGTTTCAACTCGATGACGTCGGGGCTTGTGAGCAGCGTGGTGGGTGGGGGGTTTCTAGAACTCATGTGCGATTCCATGTAACCCAGCGCCACCACCGGACCATACTGCACATTCCCAAACAAACATTGCGTCGCCCGTCGCGGTAATGCAATCGTATCGATCTCGCCATGAAACATCAGTAGCAGACATGTTTTACTGTGTTTGATTTCTAGTTCGTAGCGCTCCTATTCTGCCTGTTTCTTTGGTTAGCAAGCAACAGCCTAGCCACTGTAGCTAGCCACATAACACCAATAACAACTACGTCATCTGTTTGCTACTGTTGTGATTGGTTAGGCGGTGAACCAATCGCAGAAGGCTGCCTCTTTGGCAACGCCCATCCCAGAAACTGCGGTGGATAGAAGCACGTTCAAACTGAATAATGGAGTGAAATGAAATGTCAATTCAGGCTGAGTGTCAGGCTACCTTTACATCTGTGTGTTGGTTAAAATAATATTGAACCAATGAAAAAGTAGTAAAAAGCCCTTTGGTCAAAACCTCCTAACTCCACTTGAGCTCATTTTCCCGAAGATTAACATTTTGGAGTTAGGGTTTCGTCCAGACAGTCCCTCACTGGGGTCCCCCGCTGAGGGTCTACTCCAGGGTTCCCCAATAGGCGGCCCACGGGCCGCAAGGGGCTACTGTCTGGCCCCCACCAACCCCAGTAATAATGGTGGTATAAGAGCAGCAACAACACTAGTATATCATCATTGTCGGGTGGAAACCTTGTATCTCCAAATGTGTACGTTCTTTCGCAAAGTAAAGCCCTGCTTCATCATACAAGGCCGTCGCACAAAAGTAGTGAAAACAGCCGATCTACAAGCACACAACGCCTCGCACCGCGAGGCGTTGTGTGCTTGTAGATCGGCTGTTTTCACTAGTTTAAATCGTTTTTAAAATGATAAATACAAAACGAACGCTTTTGGACATACAAGATTTTCACCCGACAACGACGATATCTGAACTGTCACTGGAGTAGCGGGAACGCCACTGTCGCCCCCTGCAATGCTGTGGCCCTCGGCTTGGTACCCTAGACATAATTCGGCCCTTGGGGAAAACTAATTGGGGAACCCTGGTCTACTCTATCCTGGCAGCCGGCAGTGGCTCAGGAGGCAGAGCGGAAGGCTCCCAGTTCGACCCCCGGGGCTCCCCCAGAGTTCAGTGTCGAAGTGTCCTTGAGCAAGACGCTGAACCCCTAATAGAGGGTATGCACGTCCACTGGGACCCACCCCTCTAATCTAGACTGAGTGGCAAAACATTGAGCAGCATGGAGCATTGGAGTTTGGAAGTGCTAGTTGCAAATCACTCAACGGCCCTGTTTCTAATTTGCACATAATGCAGGAGGCGGCAGGATGTTGTGTTGTTGAAAACGAGTGCTTCCAAACTCTGACACTTAAAAACCTGCACTTAACGTCTTGACAGAAAGTAGCTCATAACATGCCTTTGGTGAATTTTTATGAAACAAAAACTTTGCAGATAGAAAGAGGATAATTCAAGCTTTCAGTGCAGCCGCAATGTTGGTGATTCAACTTTGTTTAATACAATCAGATAGGACTTTTCTGTTTGGATGTATGGGCTGTCAATGGCAGAAATGATTTTTTTTGCCACTCAGTAGGCGTGTTCCCACATAACTTCCAGCAACAGTGATGTCACGTGCATACCCTCTATTGCTCCCGGTGAGCAGGTTGGTACAGTACCTTGCGTGTGTGAGAATGGATGACGCGCTACTAGGGATATGGGACGATATGAACATTTCACGTCACAATTACTTTTGACCAAAGAAACTGCGATTTACGATTATTGCGATAAACAAAATATCCCCAACATACCATTATCCTGGGGGCGGAACGTTTGCCAAAAGAATAGCAGATCTACAAGCTCAGAAGCTTTGTGAGCTTGTAGATCGGCTATTTTTAGGCAAAGACAGAGTGAAAGAAAAAATGGAGTGGAGAAAAAATAAAGACTGTATCAAGTACTATTTCCAGGCCTGTTAAATGGTACCGGATGCAGCTCGGCAAATAAAAGGTGAATTGATCCCAGTGCAAGACGGGAGGATAATTTCACGATAAATTAGAATCTCCACGATATGATTATTGCAAGTGTTTTTTTATCACGTCACATCCCTTCGTGCAACAGTATATAAATGCTGTCCATTTACTATTTACCTCCCGTCTTCCCTCTACACCAAACTGTGATGCTTCTGTGAGCTTGTAGACCCGCTATTTTCTCTGAATGTTGGCCTGTTATGAAGTCCTGAATAGGGTTGCTAGGGTTCAAGTGGTTATAGGATGTGAGAATGATTTTAAGTGGAAAACTCCAGGGGACCTTCATGGGTCCAGACTAGGGGTGTAACGATATAGTAACTGCATCGAAATATAGTTTTTAACTTAAAAAATCGAAGTATATCGAAATGAAAACGGCTAAAATCTAACCGGCAGTGCAAAGAATCGATTGTATCGATACTACCTACTTCTGCATTGTATTTAGCATTTTTAAGAAGAAAATATTAAAAGGAGGATTTACGGTAATTACTTTTCCTTTCCATATAGCTACACTGGTCTATCGATTAATGTTTGTAATCTCTGGGTTCATGTCAAGGTGCAGGTTTGTCGATATAAAATGTCCAAGTATTTGGCAGATAATCACAGTGTTTACTTATTTATATCCATAATAATACATGTTTCCCTTAAAAACCTGCACTATCCACACCTTTCACACAGATTTAATTTCTTTGCTAAATAGTATATACTGTATCGATTTTAAATTATTCAATCGAATCGTATCACATCGCCATGAATGAACCAATATCGTCCATGTATCGTATCGTCAACTATGTATCGTGATATGTATCGAATCGCTATTAAAATGTATTGTTACACCCCTAGTCCAGACAGCTGTCTGACCTGAGATCCATCATGGTTTTCGGTCAAAAGTGGATAAAAAAAGAAACAAGTGTCTTCGGGGCATCTTGATATATACTTTAATCAAAAGAAACACATAGCTGTTTACAGTTATCTACCCAAGGCCACGTAAACACAGGACTCTTGGTGTGAAAGTGAAAAAGATAGAATAGCAAGACATTATGAAATGACAGGAAAACAAATAGTGGCCTGTAGCAACTGTATATAGTCGTTGTCGGGTGGAAACCTCGTATCTCCAAGCTTCAAATGTGTACGTTCTTTCGCAAAGTGAAGCCCTGCTTCATCATACAAGGCCGTCGCACAAAAGCAGTGAAAACAGCAGATCTACAAGCACACAACGCCTCGCGGTGCGAGGCGTTGTGTGCTTGTACATCGGCTGTTTTCACTAGTTTAAATCATTTTTAAGATGATGAACTCAAAACGAACGTTTTGGACATACAAGGTTTTCACCTGACAACGATGATATGGGTGTGTGTGTGTGTGTGTGTGTGTGTGTGTGTGTGTGTGTGTGCACACACGCATGTGCGTGTGTGTGTATTCTTGTAAATTAATGCCCTACTTACTGTACATACTACAGCTTCACACAAAAGTATAAAAAATTGCAGATCTACAAGCTGGAAACGCAGCACGTAGTGAGCCATCTACGGAGTTAGATGAAGAACTGGAAAGAGTGAAGTTGAAGAGAAGCCAGACAAAATATCTCCCAAAGATAAATATAATAGTTGGTTTGTTCTTCTTTTTTTTTAACAAATATATTACATGAAACTTCTTGTGGTCGTCTGGTGTACAACAGTGCTGCTCAAACATTTACTGTATATTTGGATGTGGACCCCTATGGGGCTGTTAAGTCTGACATAATTTTGTAGGCAGAGGAGAATTTTTGGGGCCAAAAGGCCCCAGCGCCCGTGAATCTTTTTACTATTTTTACTATTTACTAATTTTTCTTCTCTTTGTTGTTGAAAGGAAAGTGGTAGAATTATACTTTAGTCGTTATTTTTGTCTCGGATCTGTTGAAATAGCGAGGGACAGATATTGATAATAAATCTGCTTGGAGGTCTGACTACAAAATGATGTCACGGCTTAAAAGCCCCATTTGGAAGGATTTTTAACAACAAAGATATTATTTTGTTGTTAGTTTTCAAAAGTAGCTGATCTACAAGCAGACATATGCGACGCGTTGTGAGCTTGTGGAACGTCTAATTTCAAATAGAAGAAAAATTCAATGGGGCTTATCTTTTACCGGGGTCCCCAGCTGAAGGCATGAGCCAACTCAGCGCCGTTAGAAGTTCTAAACCAGGGGGCCAGAATCGTAAATCTTCATTTCCCCTGACTTTTGTCAACCCACTGAATGATGACAAAAACCTATTGCCATCGATTGCTGGTTGCTCGTTGTCACCTGGTAGCTCAGTAGCCTGGGATCGATTCTTATTTCTGGCTTTTGATCCGGTCGGGAGCGGATGGCGTCCTTACGTCATTTTGTAGTCAAAACGGACTACACTTTGGCCGTAAACACCAAACCGGAATCAGTTTTAAGCCAAAACAATTCCCCACGCTCAATGACATAATTTTAGTACCAACCCAATTAAACCCTTGTTACGGCATAGTTTTGCTTATTTTCTTTTGTTGAAATGTTTGTTTGGTATATCCCATAGACTGTATAAAAGATATGGACAAAGCGAAGCCATTGGTTTCTATGCAGCGCAAATGACACAATGTGGGTCCTTGGCATGGGTGTTGCCATCATAGATTGAAATGCAAACGGGGGAGGCTATTGGCTACCAACGGTCACGTGCAACCGCAGGGATACATGGGAGAATGTGGTCGGAGCCTCCCGAAATACAGCACACGAAGAAGAACACAGCCGGCTGGTATCAGTTTAGTTGGTCACGCCCCCGCAACTTTATCATCAATTTTAAAATAAATGCAACCTTATTTTCACAAAACACATATCATCGTGATTGAAAGGCAATTTTTAACTAGCGATAGGAACCATAAAGTATTCATGAAAATGTTAATTAAGGTTAGAACACGAAAGGGGAAAATGAATGGGATCCAAAGGAGAACAATTCTTTTTGCAACCGGCCAGGGGGAAAACAGCGCAACTAGCGTCTAATCATAGGAAGTTTTAGTTCCGTATTGGGCTCATTTTAAATCGGCGGAACTCTCCCCCTGGTATATCCATCTTTTAGTCCAACTCGCAGCGACTGGCAAGACTGCACTCCTCTAGCATTTAAATAGGGATTGGGGAAACAAACGGGGAACCAAAACAAAGCGACCCCGCTTCTTCTGCCATCCAGTCCGGGATGCCATCCGGTCTAGACCGGATCTAACGACCCGTTTAGTAAACGAGCACCAGGCTTTCCCCCCGAGAAAGCCTGGTGACGCGAGGTTAGTAGCTCAGCATCTGGCGTACTTCACCATTCAAAGGTCTGAATTCTCTGAAAAGACGAGACACATTCCCATTCGGTGCGTCGATGGCATTCGAAGCCTGCTGACCAGGTTGTCTGTGTCCTCCTGGTTATCAGGACAGCAGGGACTGGACCTGCTGCGGGGACCTGGGGACCAGGTTGTCCGTGTCCTTGTACGCGTTGTCGGGGTCGGTCACGGCCTTGTACACCTCGGCGTACGCCCTGCACACCAGCTCTGTGGACTGCCGGAAGATCTGCTCCCTGCAAAGTCACACAACAACCACCGTCACAACGAGAAGAATGATACTAAAATCGCTGCTTTCGTTTAGGCCTAGAATTATTGAATGCTTTAACCAGTGAAAAATAGCAGATATACAAGCTCACAGCGCGGCACCGAGTGCCGCGTTGCGAGCTTGTAGATCTGCTATTTTTGAAAAAAGTTGTGAAAATGAGTGCAAATCTTTGAATATTATGTATTTTCAAAGCGAACGTTTGTAACTCAAATTTTGCTTCTGGGTGGTCCCTGGACTAAATATTTTGAGATGGGGGTCCGTGGCCAAATAAATATCAGTTTGGGGGTCCTTCAAATGAAAAGGTTTGAGAACCACTGACACAGTAGTCTCTCAAGAACAGACTAACTGAGCTCCAGTTAAGTGAAAAGGACCTTTTCTTTGACGATGGCCGGCCAGATTGCTGTCATAGGAACATAGGTTTTTCAAAAAACTTTAGAAGGATTCAAAAGACACTTATAGAATCGAGTCAAAATTCTAATTTTCACGATTTTTCAAAAATAGCAGATCTACAAGCTCGCAGCGCGGCACTCGGTGCCGCGCTGTGAGCTTGTAGATCTGCTATTTTTCAATAGTTAAAGCATAAAATAATGATACACAAATCTGTGTCACTTTAGATTTGAACCACTTTAACCATTATTTTATGCTTTGATTATTGAAAAATAGCAGATATACAAGCTCACACAAGATTTGTCCAAGTTCTTGAATATTTCTGACCCGACTCTATAAATGTCTTCTAAATCCTTCTTCTAAATCAGTGGTTCTCAAACTTTTTTCACGTCAAGGACCCCCTAAATTAAAATGCATTTGGCCGCGGACCCCAGATCTCAAAATATGTTGTTCCAGGGACCCCTCCAGAAGCAAACATTTGCATTACAAATGTTCGCTTTTAAAAAGATATATTCAAAGACTTGCAAAAAAAAATCTCGATTTTTCAAGATAACAGATTTACAAGCTCGCAGCGCGGCACTCAGAGCTGTTTTGGTTTCTATTTGTAACTTTTATTTGTCCAATGCCAAGATGTAATCTATTTTCCAACAAGTGATGTTTAGTTGTTGAATTGCACTCAGCTACAGTACACTGCAAATTAGTTTAACTGCTCGTGTTACTAGTGTGATTTTGAGAATAAATAAATCTTGAATGAATGAATGAATGAAAATGAGGGAACGTGCCTCATACGGCGTGTTGGGCTGCAACATTAGTATTAACCACTTAAGTATAATCATGCACCTTCTGCATACTGTTCTTTGTATTATTTGATTTGAGCAGTGTGCCTTCTTGTTATTTTTGTTCCGTGTGATCTGTGTGTTCTTTTCTTCTCATCGCTTTCTCTATCCTAAGCTCTTCCTGTGCCTGTGATGTCGAGAGCGCTCGCACAAAAAACGACTACTTTAGCGTACGGCAGTGTTTGTGTGAGGATGATATAGACCAGGGGTTTTCAAAGTGGGTGACGGGGCAGTCCAGGGGTGCCGCGAGATAATTTGATAATATTTGGAATTTATTTGGACACTTGAAAAAATATATATAAACTTGAAGTACAAAACTTGAAGTACAAATGTGTACGTCTTTTGGTAAAGCAAAGCCCTGCTTCATCACACAAGACTGTCGCACAAAACTGCTTGTAGATTTTCACTAGTTTAGTACATTTTATAGATGATAAATATAAAACGAACGGGACATACAAGGTTTCCATCCGACAACGATGATATGCTATAAATATATGGTGCTGGGAGTGAAAATTATAATGTAGGGGTGCCTCAAATTTAAAAAATATTTATGGGGTGCCCCGAGACAAAAAAGTTTGGGAACCCCTGATATAGACAATCTACAAGCTCTACATAGGGGTGGGCGATATGGCGATAAATATCGCTGAGACGATACAATGTCTCCACGACATGCCTTTTCAGAGGTATCGTATATATATCGTGATACAATGAGGGAGCCTTATAACAATCCTGTTGAATTGTTAATACAGGGATTCAATGCAGAATACATTTTAACCTGCATTTTGGTCTGAATCAGTAGTTCTCAAACATCAAAATGTCAAGGTCTCCCCTTAAAGGAGTAGTTCACCCCCAAAATTACTTTTTTTCTATTGATTAGTCACGCCATGGAGAGTAGAGTTCAATAATATTTTTAGTTTTTTGTCGCATTCCTAAGACAAAAATGTGATAACAATAAATGTACCCCCATTCGTTCCGGATGGGGACCCGTTTCGAAACGGGTCCCCAATGGGGGTAAATTTACTCTAATCAAAGTTGTGTCTTAGGAATGCGACAAAAAGCTAAAAATATTAATTAAATATTAATTACTCTACTCTCCATGGCGTGACTAATCAATAGAAAAAAAGTAATTTTGGGGGTGAGCCTACTCCTTTAACTCTGACAGTATACAAATGAAACCAATACTGTCAGAGGTACATACGTGTAAGGGTCAATCTAGACCTCCCCAAAATATTTGAGTTACCTTGTACTGTAGGTGGTACTGTAGTAACAGTAATAACCATAAAAACCCAACATGAAACAGAATTGTGATAAGATCGTGTATTGTGATACAGCTTGGAAAAATATTTTTCCATATTGCCCACCCCTAGCAATACATCGACAATCTACGAGCACACATCTACAAGCTATACATATCTACAAGCTGTACATCGTGATGAGTTCTGAGCTTGTACTGTAGGTCGGCTATTTTCCGCTACATGCCACCGGCATATGAAGGAGTATAACATAAAGCAGGGTTCCCCAATTAGTTTTCCCCAAGGGCCGAATCATGTCTAGGGTACCAAGCCGAGGGCCACAACATTGCAGGGGGCGACGGCGGCGTTCCCGCTACTCCAGCGACAGTTCAGATATCGTCGTTGTCGGGTGAAAATCTTGTATGTCCAAAACCGTTCGTTTTGCATTTATCATTTTAAAAATGATTTAAACTAGTGAAAACAGCCGATCTACAAGCACACAACGCCTCGCGGCTTGTAGATCTGCTGTTTTCACTACTTTTGTGCGACGGCCTTGTATGATTTGCGAAAGAATGTACAAATTTGGAGATACGAGATTTCCACCCGACAACGACGATATACTAGTGTTGTTGCTGCTCTTATACCACCATTATTACTGGGGTTGGTGTGGGCCAGACAGTAGAGCCCCGCGGGCCGCAAATGGCCCGCGGGCCGCCTATTGGGGAACCCTGACATAAAGTATAAGGCAGGCCTATAGGCTATTTTGGAGCATTTCTGTCCACAATGAAGTGGCCCAACATTGGGTTGCCAGGATTTATGTGGTTAACTCACTTAGCGCCGAGCGAGCCAGATTTCAATATGAATCTGCGCTTATAACGCCAGGAAATAGCTATATTGAATCCCCAAAATCACATTACATAACAGATGCACGTTACATGCGGATACCACAAGATGACCACTAGAGTGAGCCATAGCCCATAGACTTTGTATGGTCCCATGTTAAGTCAGAATAAAAAACAAGGTTCATGACATAACAGGATGGTACAATGACATGCTCTCCATTGACATTCAATGGACAGGCCGCGGGCCGCCATTTGAGCTCAATACTGCTCAATTCGTGCTTGATCGTCTCAAACCACCATTGGTATGGGCATCGGAACGTATATAGATGCCACACAGAAAGTTTCCGAATCAAAATCCGACCTAGTGAAGCTACGTGAGGGTCGGATGGTTTGCATTGAGCCTAGCGGCTAACAGAGGCCTACGTAAACAGGAAGCTATGGCTTAAAGGTGACGTCATAATCGTATCCTTTTTTTTCACGGTTTTCATCTGTATGCTAGTCGAAGGTAAGCTAACCGTTCCGCTCCGTCTATCAACCCAAATTAAAAGCTTAAACAATGCTTTTATATAAAAGTCGCTCCGAGTCGCTCGGCACTAAACGCCATCATTAGTTAGTCGCCCCGAAAGTCGCTCGGCGCTAAGTTAAAAGATGTAATCCAAATATATAAAAAAAAAAACGAAATGAAAACAATAATAGTAATGAACGAAGCGAGACCCTAGAGCAAGGGTCTTCAACAGGTGGTCCGGGACCCCTAGAGAGTCCTTAGAGTTACCACAGGGGGTCCTCCAAATCTTTGTGTGATAGAAACTTTTTTCTCCTTTTTTATATTAACCACTTGAGTCCTAGTGTCTATATTCTAAGAACTTTAGCCAAAAATAGCAGATATACAAGCTCACAGCACCTCGCTGCGCGAGGCGTTGTGAGCTTGTAGATCGGCTATTTCCGGACAAAAAAATAAGTTTGGTGTAGAGGGGAAAAAGAGCAGATTAAGTAGAGTGAAATGTCAAGTTAAGTATTGACAGTTGAAGTAGTTAAATACGTATCTGAAAACACAAATTGACATGAATCCAAAATAGAATGACGATCGTGCTGTCAAACAATGAAACTATATAGAATCTATGAAAAGGTTGTGGGGGTCCCTGCTTCATATCTCTCTCAACAAAGGGGTCCTTGGCCTGAAAGCGTTTAAGACCCCTGCCCTAGACAATATATCCCACTCCATAAGTACAGTATATGATGCACAGTATTAGCCTGCTTCCAGACTATAGACCCCGCCCACTCTCAGAGTGGACTCTTTCTCTGGTCTGGAGCTGAGTACATGAATCGGGATTTATTTTCGGCCCGTCCAATGAGCGCGGGGGGTGGGGGTGGGTCTAACGAATATCCAATCCGCGCAGCAGTTGAAACTATTCAAACGAAGTTCACACACACACACACACAGGCAGGCTGAGGAAGGCACACACACGCACGCGCGGGCTGATTTCACCAAGCTGTTAATGTTGTTTACATGTTTCTGGTTGCAGTTCTGTGTGGAAGCAGTCACTGGCACAGACAGAGACACACACACAATCACACACACTCCGCAACCATGCGTCGCGTACAAGGTGCGTCTCGATCACCGTGCGCCGCGAAAAAGTCACTCCCCTGTAAATCGCTCAGAATAGGGCACAGTTTCAGACTACTGCGTGAGCTGAGTCTGAGTATAGTACAGTATAGTATTTGCTACTTTATATGTTATCTCAGGGTACTACATTTGTAAATATGTAGATCAGGGGTCTTCAACATTTTCAGGTCAAGGACCCCTAAATTGAGAGAGAGATGATGCAGGGACCCCCACAACCTGTTCATATATTTCAATATCGTCTCATCGTTTGACAGCACGATCATCCGTGTATTTTGGATTCATGTCGATTCGTGTTTTCAGATAATTAACCACTTCAACTGTCAATACTTAACAAACTTGACCTTTCACTCTGTGGTTAGTCTGCTCTTTTTCCCCTCTACACCAAAGCTCTTTGCCAAAAATAGCCGATCTACAAGCTCCGGTCTACAACGCCTTGCAGCTATTTTTGGCTAAAGTTCTCAGAATATTGACACTAGGGTTTAAGTGGTTAATATTAAAAAGTAGAAAAAAAACCTTCTATCACTCAAAGATTTGGAGGACCCCCTGTAGTAACTCTGAGGACCCCCTAGGGGTCCCGGACCCCATGTTGAAGACCCCTGATGTAGATAGTTTTTTATTTCATTTCGCCTGTCAAGCACATTGAGGTTTTTTTCCCTCCCTGCTTGAGGTTTTGGAGTGACAGCAGAACTACAAACTCTTCCTCCATGCAGGATTACTCAGCAAGCAACGAGTTGAAAATAACCGTGAGACGCAACACTTTAGAATTTGTTCTCACTAGAGTCACTGGATCAGTTTTCTTTTTTTTTTTTGTTGTTGTTTTGGAACAGACCATTTCATGCCACCCCCGCCCCCATCTGCTGTGCCAAAGCCTGGCTCAGCAGCACCGTGTTGGGTGGTGTGGTGAGGTGGTACACACTGCCATCTATGGATACACTTCACATGGATGGATTGAAGCTACATTATATCTGCACAAATTAAACATTCTGTGTGATAAAAAAAAAAAAAAAAAGAAGAACAGTGCGATTATAGCAGTGGTTCTCAACCTTTTCAGGCCGTGAACCCCAAAATAATCATATTTGAACTGGGGACCCCCTCCCACCCTGACGAGCACTTGGAATTGTTGTTGAGTTGAGGCATTACCTTTTGTTCAACACGGTTCTATTGTGAACATAGCAGATCTACATGCTCACAACGCCGCGTTGTGAGCATGTAGATCTGCTATTTTCACAATTTCTGCCTCTAATATTTGTGAATTTGTCCAATGTTTAATTTGTCATTTTAGAGGTATTAAAAAGGTCTTAAAGGTCCTTAAATTTTAACTTTAGAAATGTGCAGATAGCCTGCACTGTATACACTTAAAGGTTATGTTGGTTTGTTTACTGTTGAGTGAGGAAACAATGTTGCACATTAAGCTAATAATCTGGGGACCCCCCCAAAATAATTTGGTTGAGAACCACTGGATTATAGGAGCCCTCAAACACATTTTGTTTAATACAAATTGAAAGTTACAATGAAGGAAATTCTGCTTTAAAGGAGTAGCTCACCCCCAAAATGACATTTTTCCTATTGATTACTCACCCCATGGAGACATTAATTCATGTTTTTCTTTTGTTTTTGTCACATTCCTAAGCCATTAAAGCCCCTAAGCCAGGGGTTCCCAAACCTTTTTGGCTCGGGGCACCCCTATAAATATTTTTTTTTCATCCATTATTATATTCCTAATTTTCACTCCCAGCACACATATTTTAGCGATTATGTTGCAAGGAAAGCGAGATAATAGCCATTTGGTTAGAACTGACAAAAAATAACTTTGTACTTCAAGTTTAAAATTATACAAAATATATTTTTAAATGTCCCAAAAAAAATCAAATATTATCAAATTATGTCGCGGCACCCCTGGACTGCCGTCGCGGCACCCCCCTTTGTCACCCACTTTGAAAACCCCTGCCCTAAGCCAATAAAGCCCCCATTGATTCTGATAGGGGACCCAAAGACACTTTGGGTCCCCAACCGGAATCAATGGGGGTAACTTCTTATAATCAAATTGTTGTCTTAGGAATGCGACAAAAACTAAAAACCTATCCATGGGGCGAGTAGTTGATAGAAAAGAAAAAGAAAAAAAAAGAAAAAAAAAACATTTTGGGGGTGAACTACTCCTGTAGCATGAGTGGTCAAATTAGGATTTTTTTCACGATTCTGAATCCATGGCAAGCATTTGTTTTGCATGAAAAACACTCCTTGGGCTAAAATAGCCCAAAAAAATGGTTTGTGATGACCTGGCTATGGCTGTTTTCAGCCCATGTGTTTCTAGACACCTTCACAAACACACTGGTGAAGAAATGTATTGGTAAGGAATTTATTCCAAGATTTTTTTTTATATTCGCTGACCTATAGTTCTCCAAAACGTCTCAACGCTTGGCCTAACGCAGGGTTCCCCAATTAGTTTTCCCCAAGGGCCGAATTATGTCTATGGTACCAAGCCGAGGGCCACAACATTGCAGGGGGCGACGGTGGCGTTCCCGCTACTCCAGCGACAGTTCAGATATCGTCGTTGTTGGGTGAAAATCTTGTATGTCCAAACCCGTTTGTTTTATATTTATCATTTAAAAAAATATTTAAACTAGTGAAAACAGCCGATCTACAAGCACACAACGCCTCGCACCGCGAGGCGTTGTGTGCTTGAAGATCTGCTGTTTTCACTACTTTTGTGCGACGGCCTTGTACTATTTGTGAAAGAACGTGCACATTTGGAAATACGAGTTTCCACCCGACAACAATATAATAGTGTTGTTGCTGCTCTTATACCACCATTATTACTGGGGTTGGTGGGGGCCTGACAGTAGCCCCCCGTGGGCCCGCGAGGCCGCCTATTGGGGAACCCTGGCCTAACGTCTTGGCACGGACGGGTCCCCTGCAATGGAATATATCCCAGGACCTGGGGTTCAGTCTTTTTAGTGGGTCCGGTAATGTTTGAAAAACAGGTTTAAAAGGGAAATTCTCCGGAGATCCATTGCTTTAATTGGCCCACAGAGGGCCAGCCTGATCTCTAGTGCCTCGCTGAAAGAAAACTCCTTCCTGAGTGACAATCAATGCAACGTGGGCACAGTGTTGGAGCCTGAAAGGAGATCCCAATTATTTTGTGCACTCTTTGAGAGTAACATGGTGGTGGTGGTGGAGGGGTCATTTCTGTGTGCCGGTTTGGTTTGTTTTTTTCCCCGTGTATCTATCACCAAGGAGCAGCGTGAGAGAGAGAGAGAGAGAGAGGTAAAAGTATCGTTTCACAAGTTATCAAATCTCTAAAATCCTACAAGTACAGACATTTTTAAATACTCCAGTAAAGTAAAAAATCACACCCAATGTGAAGTGAGCGGTGGTCGTGCTTGCATAACATCTTCAGACTAGGATTTAAGTCTAGGATGTACATGCTATGCTACACACACACGTTTTGCTATGGCAAAACGCTGAGGAAAAAGGCTACAGACATACGCACAGCCACTTATAGGAGCGGTTTGCACTGCTCAAAAATACGAAACAAAATAAACTACAATAGTACAGTACTTGAGTAAATATAGTTTATAACACTGAAAGAGAGCGAGCGAAAGGGAAAGAGAGAGACAGAGACATACATAGAGAGAGAGAGAGAGAGAGAGAGAGAGAGAGAGAGACCTGCAGCACATTTAGCTGCACAATACATGACCGCATGTCACAAACTAAGGGACACTTAAACAAACACTCAATGTGACTATTACCTTGACAACGGACTATATCTTGATGCACACGCATACATGTGCGCATGCACAGAGTTCAATACTGTACATTTATTGCGACAGTATATGCATATTGTATTATATAAGCCCATGTTTCATGTTCTGCTATTATAACTTTTCAGTTTTTACTGCACTTGATGCTTTGGCAATATTGTAATTGTTACATTCACGCCAATAAAGCTATTTGAATTTAATTGAGGAGAGAGAGAGAGAGAGAGAGAGAGAGAGAGAGAGACAGAGAGAGAGAGAGAGAGAGAGAGACAGATGTAGACAGAGAGAGAGAGAGAGAGAGAGAGAGAGAGAGAGAGATGGAGACAGAGAGGGACAGAGAGAGAGACACACACAGAGAGGGGGAAACAGAATGAAGTCTTACAGATGGGGAGCTTGAGGGAGAACGGGTGTGAGTGAGAAATGGACTAGAAGCTAATTAATGGTGTCCTGGCCATCAGCGCTGGCCATGTGTCCATTAATAGAGAGCATTAACCTGAGTGCTGCTGCAGCGCCAAGCTGCTGCTCTTCCCAGTAGAGAGGTGACTCACACCACACACACACACACACTGGACGGACGGCCGATGCAAGCTAAAAGCATGTGTGTGTTTTTCGTAAACCACATCAAATCATAACTTGTACTGTATGTCCAAAACCCTTCGTTTTGCATTTATCATTTAAAAATGATTTAAACTAGTGAAAATAGCCGATCTACAAGCACACACACGCACAAGTCTAGCACTAGTTTTGATGAAGCAGGGCTTTATTTTGCGAGGTTTCTGCCCAACAGTGACGATACAATTTATTGACCTTCTACATAAGGATGGGACGATACGCGATATTATCGTTTATCGTGATAAAAAAAACACTCATGATAATCGTATCGTGGAGATTTAATTTATCGTGATATCGTCCTCCGTCATGAACTGGGATTAATTCACCTTTTATTTGCTGAGCTGCATATCCGGTACCACATAAACCCTCTATAATTGGTAAAAGGTACTTATAATATGCATACTTGATACACTCTTTTTTTTCTCTCTATCAAATGTCTTTGCCAAAAAAAAAAGAATTGGCAAATGTTCCGCCCCAGGATAATGGATAATATTGTAAATCGCGATTTCTTTTGTGACAATAATCGGGATATGACATTTTCATATCGTCCCATCCCTACTTCTACAACAAATCTCAGATTTGCGGATCAGCACGTTGTGCAAGCTTTCAGGTTGGCTATTTTTGTCCAAATGGTTCACCTACGGTTAGTGTCCCTGTATGTGCAGGGACACTAGCTAGGGCTGATGTGGTTGATTGATAGGAACGTGGTGCTGTGGGTGCAGCAGTGTTGTGATGCTTCATCCATTTAGGACCATTTAGGCCAAGAGCACTCGAAACCTGAACACATCGGCTATTTCAAAATAGACGATCTACAAGCTCACTTTAGAAAAAAGGAGAAAAAAAAACTATGTTTACAAGCTACTTGGCAGAAAAACAAATCCAACGTCGCTTATAATAAACGGAAATGGCAACACTGAGCACTAATGTAATAATAATAATACATAGGACTAGAGATAAGATTAAAAAAAAAAACGTATTAGGAGAACCGTGGGGATCTAATGGAGCCTGGACGTTGCAACGTTCAATATCTGAAGCCTAATTCTGTTTTTACGCTCAAGAAAGCTTTAGCCTCTTTCACGATGACGTACATGTCGCGGATGCTTTTTTCTTCTTCTTGTTTTTTTTTGTACAGACGCTATATTAGCCAGGGCTGCACAATTATATATATATATATATATATATATATATATATATATATATATATATATATACGTACTGTACACCTACTTGTGTACACAGCGGTCTCTAGTTTGAACCTACTGTCTCTCAGGAAGTCAGGATTACTTCCGCCTAAACCAAGCTATTGGTTTTACATCGCTGAAACATCTGAAAATAAAGCAGATATTTTGACCCCACCTACCTACTTCCGTTTCACCTTTGCAGTGACACAAACAGGTTCTACTGTAGATATAATTGGTGGAAGGCACTCTAGCTTGCTGCTTAGCGGAAAAGCTAATTCAAAAATATATTTTTGTGGAACGGAAATGACAAAACTTGACAGGATAAACTCGCTGTGCAAGACTTAACACATCGACTGCCAGGTATTAATTAATTCAGTAGCCACTGCACGTGTTTTTCAGTGTTTTTACCTTATTTTCGACGGCTCCATGAACGCACCATGTGACCATATCTAAACAGAAGCTTGCGGTCGCGGCAGACAATCGCCTTTTCAAATTATATCCGCCTTTTCAAATTATATCCGCGATCATCCGTACTTTTGTTGTGGTCCATAGAAAAGTGCTTATTTTGACGAAGAATGCGGTCTGGAGATAGAGTCCGAGATACATCAATTTGACTGAATTTCATAACATTGGTCAGGACGGAAAGGAGGACTTTTGGATTGCGTAATTTCCGGAGGAATCATGGAAATTGAAGTCTTTGTATCGCTCCCGAGTGCGGGAGAGTTTACAACTGGAAACACTGTTTGGCGACTTCACCCCCCAAAAAAGTTGGTGTTTTTATTTATTTAATGCAAGGCAGCTCCCCTTGTTGTATTCTTTTGTATTGTTCTTATTGAACTATTAAATCTGTTAATTAATGACCTCTTCTAATAAGGAAAGGATTCCAAATAAGCCTGCTAGCTTCTTCCTTTCCTCGCACTACTACTACATTGTAGTGAAAGGATGTGGTTCTTAAAGTTCTTAGCGTTAAATGAGGTTGGAACTCACTTGATAGCTGCACTGAGCAGGAAGTTGAGCTGCGGCATCACCAGGGTGTCGGGAGACGACAGGTATCTGTCAAACTGCACCTGGGAGATGAGAACGGTACAGCAGAGCTATCAGATCATACATGGGCAACTGGCGGCCCGGGGGCCACACCTTGACCACCTTGACCTCCAAACATGACCTGTTTTAATTCCTTCAGATATTAGTAGCTCAATGACTATTATAGTAGTATTAAAATCTATTTTTTTTATGTTCAATGTATTTGTATTCAAGTTCATAAAGTTAACATGAGTATATAATTAAATGTGTTTGAAATTAAATCAAAATGTTACATTTCAGGATTCCAATAAAAAAATTAAAAAAAATTATTCAGGATTCCAATTCAAAATAAGCAAAAAATAGCCGATATACAAGCTCAAAACGCATCGCAGCGCGATGCGTTTTGCTTCTATTGTATGAGATACTAGAATGACAAAGTAGGACATAGCAATATGCTATGTGGCCCTCTGGAGTGAAGGTGGACATATAGTGGCCCTCGCCAATCGCCATCATCAAAGTTGCCCACCCCTGCATCAGATGGAAGCTGGAGGGACACCGTTACCAGGAGATATGAGAGAACCAAAGGTACGGTAGAGCCATCCGATGGAGGCCAGAGAGCAGTGTTGACACTACAGCATAGTCATAGTCTTTTGAATACATTTTCATTTAGTTTAAGTCATATTTTAGTCATTTTAAAAGTTTTAGTCGACTAAATATCATATGATTTTTGGTTGTAGGGCTGGACGAATCCGGCCCCTGGGGAGCTGCTTTCTGCCCATTCCAGATTCCGATGTAATTCTTTATTATTTTATAACTGCTGTCCAGCCACCATGTAACAAGGTGCAAGTGTTTCATTATTTCTGCCCAATTCTGCCTTACACGACTTACCATGGCTGTTTTCATAGAGGCCATGTCCATACTGGGCAGGTTGGAGAGTGGACCCTGGAACAAAGAGAAAAAGAAAACAGCGTTTGGGTTGTGGCCGTAGTATGTTGTGGTACTGTATATATATGTAGGAGCAGCCTGCCTTTGCTCCTTCATTTCTAACCACGTTTCATTTGTGTTTCTATTGGCACTCTGACATTCTGCGCAGTACCCCCTTGATGTCATGAGATCTTTAAGTCAAGAAATGGACATTGATGCAGCTATCAAGAAATGGGCCAGTTACAAGTAAGTCAGAGAGGCTTATTGTCTGTATCAGCCAAGAATGCACTTGTCTGTTCCCATTATGGTGCGCAAAGTGCTAGACCCCTGGGAGCTGGATTGCTGAGGTGGAGCATAACACCTACCATCAGCTCCCAGTACTTGCCGGACGACTTACCACACCCAGGCCGTGCTACTCATAAGCTGAGTTGGCGGGATCAAACCTATGACCTTGTGGTCCAAAGGCAAGAGCTCTACCAACTGAGCTACCCAAACATGACATTTACTGTTACAACATCTAGTTTAAATGCTATTTAAAAGTTGACAAGTGCAAAACTAAATGCAAGAAAATGCTTGATTTATTGCTACACACAGTTACATTTAAGAATAGAGAAATGATTCACCCCTACTGCTCTGTGCTATCTTTACAAGTGCCAGGATTATAAGAGGGAAATACGGCAGGATGCGAATCATGCTAATGACGGAATCCTCACAGATAAAAAAATACAATTACAATACAGGGGTGACAGGGGCTCAGGAGGTCTTCCCCAGAGTTAGTGTCGAAAAGTCCTTGAGCAGGACTCTGAACCCCTAGTTGCTCCCGATGTGCAGGTTGGTGCCTTGCATGGTTTCCTCCGCCATCGGTGTATGAATGTGTGTGTGAATGGGTGAATGCACATTGTAAGGCGTCTTGGAGAAAGGCGCTACATAAATGCACCATTTACCATTTTATATAACGGGTGGCCGCAACAACACCAACATGTAAGCTTCCATTAAGTCCTTGTCCGACTGTGGCCTCTGTCTGCAAGTTGTATCTGACCAATCCTAAGGCTAGGGCTCCACCAAAAAGTAAAAAAATGAACAAGGGCGAATTGGGCGTCCAGCGTTGACATCGGCAGTTGAGCACCCTTCATCAAACATATAATTTTCCAAATGTCTGTCTGTCTGAGTGAGTGTCTGTCACAGCGTTTCTCCTCAGTGGCTGGAGCAATTGATCTGAAATCGCATCACCATTAGCATATGAACACACCTAACATAACTGTGAAGCCCGTTTGTCACTTTCACAAATCATATGCTGTATATTAGCATTTTTATGGTGTATCTATATCTATTCTGCATCTAGCTTGAGGCATATCTATTCTGCATCTAGCATGAGGCAACATGTTTAACCAGCTGTGTGTGTGTGTGTGTGTGTGTGTGTGTGTGTGTGTGTGTGTGTGTGTGTGTGTGTGTGTGTGTGTGTGTGTGCGTGCGCGGGCGGGCGGGCGGGCGGGGGGGGGTCTGTTGTCTGGCCCTGTTACAGATTTTGTCCAAAAATCATGCAGATCGGTACACAGTATCTCTGTAGCCATTAAACGAAACGGGTATTTACATTGATGCTCCTACATATTATCATGCAAGCACCAGTTAAAGTTACTTTCCATCCCTCATATACTGTGTGCACAGTGCACATCCCATAACCCACACACTGCACATCATTTCAGAGCTCATATCTTTGAACGGGTAAGGACTAGTTCATTAAAATGGGAGCGTTCCCAGCGTTGACGTTTTGCCTCAGCCACCCGTGGCCATGCTGGAACTTTGAGAGGACAGACACGAAAAAAATAAATACCTCCAGGTACTACTGCACCTGGTACCAGGCAGGCACTAAGGCTAGGGCTCCACCAAAATGACGGCGTTGTGCCGGCATCGAAACATTGAACGAATTTGAGCGTCCGGTGCTGGCGTTGACGTCGGCAGTGGAGCACCGTTCATTAATTAAAACGGGAGCGTTCCCAGCGTTGACGTTGACGCGACGCTCGACGCGCCCCAGTGGAGCCGGAGGGTAATGGAGGAGCAAAACATTTTTTGTTCTTGTTTCTGCACTGATGGAGACGGGTCACACTCACACAGCGCTCTTCTTCCTCGCACCATAGAGCTGTTAGACAAGATGCTACCGGTTAATTAAGGGCAGCCAATGTGGCGATGCAGAACGAGAGAGAACAGCAAACAAACAACTTGAGAGAACACAAAGACAGTTAAATGAGGTCGACGGAGAACACAGTAGCAGAGAGTTAAGAATGCATCGTCATGACCAGGCACTCAGTGCTTGGGCGTGCCGTGTCCTCACACGAACCCGGAGCTCCTAGGATGAACATGGTGAACCACAACTATGGCTGTCGAGTCATCCCAAGGGTACAGCACACATGTGCATGTGCATTGTGTACGTACACAGACACACACACACACACACACACACACACACACACACACACACACACACACACACACACACACACACACACACACACACACACACACACACACACACACACACACACACACACACACACACAGTGTCACAGTGTCACAGTCACAATCATTGGCAGAAACATTACTGCACAAAAGTTACTAATTATTAGCTAACCAGTAAGACTCCCTAATCGGGAGATAAGCGACCGTTGGTCGCTTATCTCCATAAATAGGCCAAAAAGTAGTTTGTGCAAAATCGTCCTGATGGTGGCGCTAGATGGGACAGATGCGTTGTGATTACATGACTGTAGAGATACTGTGTACTGGTGTGCATGATTTTAGGGCAAAATCTGTAGGAGCAGGGTGACTGTAGAGAGTCACAGTGTAGTGGTTTGTGTGATTTTAGGGCAAATTCTGTAGGAGCAGTGTCCAAAAATGTGTTTTTTAAAAATCAGCCAGATGGTGGCGCTAGATGGGACAGATGCATTTTGATGACATGACTGTGTAGTTATGAACAATAGCTAATGTATACAACTAACCTTTGTGGTATGTTCTTGCAAAAGTCTCATTTCTTCTAGAAGTCTTCAAATCTTGTGTGTTGTCTTCATTGAGTTTGGGAGAAATGCCAATACTAGCATGCAAGATGCAAGCTCTCCTGCTAAAAGTAGACACACCCACAGGCAGATCTTGATAGTGGACCCAGGTCTGTTTATTTAAGCATGGAGGCTCATCCTTCCTGGACTCCCTGGTGTGAAGGGGTGTGTGTGTGTGTGTGTGTGTGTGTGTGTGTGTGTGTGTGTGTGTGTGTGTGTGTGTGTGTGTGTGTGTGTGTGAGAGAGAGAGGACAGTGGCAACATTCCTTGCCACTTGGCAGGTCACACATTATGTTTGAGAGAGAGAGAGAGTGTGTGTGTGTGTGTGTGTGTGTGTGTGTGTGTGTGTGTGTGTGTGTGTGTGTGTGTGTGTGTGTGTGTGACACAGAGAGAGCAGCCCCGTTGGGGTGGTCATTTGGTCATTTTTGCACATTTGGTAATTTTTTACACTTGGGGGTCCCCCAGGGACCTGGGGGTCCCCGAAACTCCGGGGGTCCTTGGAGGTTGTAGTTTGGCAGGCAAGGAGTGTGTGTGCAAAATCTGGCATGGATCGGGGCAACGGTTGCAGAGATATGAGCAGGGCAAAAGTGTGACGTGTGACGTGTGACAGAGGGAGTGACGGAGGGAGTGACGGAGGGACAGCCGGTGGAGGTTTGGATAGTGTGCAAGTAACTGCGACCTACGGTCGCAATAATCTACCGAGCATATCTTCGTTGTCGGGTGAAAACCTTATATGTCCAAAACATTAACATTTTAAAGATGATTTAAACTAGTGAAAACAGCCGATCTACAAGCACACAACGCCTCGCACCGCGAGGCGTTGTGTGCTTGTAGATCAGCTGTTTTCACTACTTTTGTGCGACGGCCTTGTCTGATAAAGCAGGGCTTTACTTTTGAAACTTGGAGATACGAGGTTTCCACCCGACAACGACGATGTTAACTCATTATAAACCTGAGGACGATTCTACAAATGACTTCTAAATCGGTAGTTCTAAACAATTGTTGTACCTGGCCGGCCCAGTTAGCGCCGGGCCTTCATTTTCAGGCCTGTTGAGAACTCCACCTATTTTAGGGCTTAGGGCTTTTGCTACAGTCTGCAAACATAATATGGGAGATAATGGACTTTATTATTATTATTATTATAGGCTAAGTATAATATGACCTGCTTAATTCATTAACCATGCGTGGTGGCTGCGATTTGAAATCAGGAGGGGAGAAAAAAAAGTCTTTACAGCTTCCTTTACATTATTAGGGACACCATACGATTATTAATGAATGATCTAATTTCATTTCATTACGCACTTAATTCCCTCATAATGTATTTTTTTTTGTTTTGTTTTTTAATATTTTTGAATTCTAAATGTCTTCTAAATCCTTCTAAGGTTTTTGAAAAACACATGTTTCTACATCAGTGGAAGTTCTCAAACTTTTTCATGTCAAGGACACCCAAAATGGTATATTTGGCCACGGACCCCCATCTCAAAATATTTAGTTCCAGGGACCCCCCAGAAGCAAAATTTGAGTTACAAATGTTCACTTTAAAAATACATCTATTTAAAGATTTGCACACATTTTCGACAACTTTTCAGATCTACAAGCTCGCAGAGCGTCACTCGGTGCCGCGCTGTGAGCTTGTATATCTGCTATTTTTCAATAGCTAAAGTATCAAATAATCCCAGGCCTAAATGTGGTTAAACAGCGGCGGTGCATTCATTAACTCGCCGCGGCTGTGCTCATTTACATCATCAGTCTTAGTAAATAAACCGCTAAATTGAAAACATGAGGCGATGCAGACTTATGTGGTCCTTATGGTGGTAATTTGCGGCATAGTAAATAAGGCCCCCAGATGTTTTCTATTGGGTTTAGGGTCTGAGTGTGAATAGACTTTATCTCCTGTTCGGTGTTCATAAACCCACTAGGGTTGCTTTCAGCCAAGGAAGATCAAAGAAGGAATGGACACCGACGTCGTTTCTGAATCTGAACTAGATAGTATCGCGAGACTCTCCACCATTCCCTGTCTGGAATCCAAATCTCGCGATAGCTCAGAGACAGAAACTATACTTGCCGCTGTTTAGGTGCCTCAATAACATTATGTACTGTGCACATCGAAAAGCATGTGATTGTAAAAATACCTGTGATATGTCTTCTTTTATATTCCTGGAGCGATTATACAACAAAGGTCTCTATCGTTCAGAATAATTTTTTGTTCATGAGCTGTCGCAGCCGGCGCTCATAGACGCTAATGTTATTCACCGAACTTCCGCCACCCAAAGTGTCATGGCGGATAGGCGTGGTCACCAACGCGTCACCGGTGTCTTGCTCCTAGCTTTCAGCCCCGTCAGTCGGTCGGTCGGTCCGTCATTTTGGTCCCAAACCGCGGGCCTTATTTATCGAACTTGCGCAGACCACAAAACGGGTGTGCGGTCATCTCTTCTAAATGCAATTAGGGCTGACACGATTATGACATTTCACATGACGATTAATTGTCACTCAAATAATTGCGATTAACGATTTAATTGTGTTTTTTGTCGTTGACAATTACATTTCTGTTTGGCTTTTAGGCTTTGAAGTTGCACATGCATGGTTGATATGACACATAACCTAAATATACAAAGAAATTACTGGCATATTTGAAAACGTTATACTTAAAAAAGAACATTGATAGTGGAAATAGCCGATCTACAAGCTCACAACGTGATGCGACGCGTTGTGAGCTTGTAGATCTGCTATTTCCACTATGTTTTACTTTAAAAAGAATACATATGAACATTTTTCAACATGGAAACGATGATGACGATTATGAAAAAGAATCGTGATTATGCCAAATAATTGCGATTAGACGATTATGTAATAATTGTGACAGCCCTAAATGCAATTCTCTGCATTTATCAATTTGACGTGAGCAAAGCCAATCATCAAATCCCACGTCGAGTCTCAGCTTGGGTGCACAGGCAGCCCTAGCTCTGGTCCATCGCGTCACCTCCAGTGACGCTCTGACAGACCAAATAAAGTCAAAATAAACAAAACTACTTCACTACTGAGGGGCTCACCACCATGGAGAATAGACTTTCAACAACGCAAAACTACCTTTGGTTTGGTGAGTAGTGAAGTAGTTTTGTTTATTTTGACTGAAGTTGAACGCTCGTAGGGGCTGAGAAAACGCGGTCTATTCATTTGCCGACAGGTCTGTCAGAGCGTCACTGGAGGTGACGCGACATCAATCGGTCCGTCCAACATCAAGTCTCAGTTTGGAATACGCAAATGGTTTTCACGGTGGTGCAGCTCAGACAGAGCCCCCACCAGGAGGAGGTAGAGCCACCTAGAGCAGTGGTTCTCAACCTTTTCAGACCGGGACCCCCCAAATAATCATATTTTAACTGGGGACCCCCCACTCTGACGAGCACTAAGAGCTGACACATTACATTTTGTATGACACGGTTCTATTGTGAAAATAGTCGTGAACATCTGTGAACATCTGATGAAATCGTGAACATCTGTGTCTTCTATAACAGGGTTTCCCAAACCTTTTTGTCTCAGGGAACCCCATAAATATTTGTTTTAATCCGAGGCACCCCTACATTATAATTTTCACTCCCAGCACTTTATATTTATAGCATATCGTCGTTGTCGGGTGGAAACCTTGTATGTCCAAAACTGTTTGTTTTGTTATTTATCATCTATAAAATGTACTAAACTAGTGAAAACAGCAGATCTACAAGCACACAACGCCTCGCATCTGTGCTTGTATCGGCTGTTTTCACTAGTTTTGTGCGAGAGTCTTGTATGATGAAGCAGGGCTTTGCTTTACCAAAAGACGTACACATTTGAAACTTGGAGATACGAGGTTTCTGCCCGACAGTGACTATATTTTAGTGATTATGTTGCAAGGAAAACGTTGAGATAATAGACATTTTGGTTAGAAATGACTGAAAATAACATTGTACTTCAAGTTTAAAATGATAATAAATATTTTTTCAAGTGTCTAAATACATTCCAAACATTATCAAATGATCTCGCGGCACCCCTGGACTGCCGTCGCGGCACCCCAGGGTGCCCCGTCACCCACTTTGAAAACCCCTGACCTAGAGCAGTGGTTCTCAACCTTTTCAGATCGGGACCCCCCAAATAATCATATTTTAACTGGGGACCCCCCCCACACACACACACACACCCTGACGAGCACTAAGAGCTGAGACATTACATTTTGTATGACACGTTCTATTGTGAAAATAGTCGTGAACATCTGTGAACATCTGAAGAAATCGTGAACATCTGTGTCTTCTATAAGATTCTATAAATGTCTTCCAAATCCTTCTAAAGGTCGTTGCACACTGCTGCGTTTTTCCGTCCCAATATAGGAGCGAATTTCAGAGCACGTAAATAAAGAAATCAACCTCATGTCAATCACGTTTGCACACTGCAGCGTGTTTCAAATTTATTTTCAGACCACTGGGTCCCTTGCTCGCTCTCGCTCTCTCGCTCTCCTTGCCCTGAAAAACAAAACGGAAAAACGCGGCAGTGTGCAACCAGCTTAAGGTTTTTGAAAAACGCATGTTTAACCCATTCAGAATGGGTACACATTATTGAGTATTATTATTTGATGTTTTAACTATTAAAAAATAGCAGATATACAAGCTCACAGCACGGCACCGAGTCCCGCTTGTAGATCTGCTATTTTTGGAAAATCGTGAAATTTATAATTTTGACCCGATTCTACAAGTGTCTTTTGACTCCTTCTAAGGTTTTTTGAAAAACCTATGTTTCTATGTCAGCAATCTGGCCAGCCATCGTCAAAGAAAAGGTCCTTTTCACTTAACTGGAGCTCAGTTAGTCTGTTCTTGAGAGACTACTATGTCAGTGGTTCTCAAACTTTTTCACGTGAAGGACCCCCAAAATGATATGTATTTGGCCAAGGACCCCCATGTCAAAATATTTAGTTCCAGGGACCCCCCAAAAGCAAAATTTGAGTTACAAACGTTTGCTTTAAAAATACATATATTCAAAGATTTGCACACATTTTCATGATTTTTTCAAAAATAGCAGATCTACAAGCTTATGTATATATATCTGCTATTTTTCAATAGTTAATGGTTTAATTAAATCTAATGAAAAATGTGATCCATCTTGAAGCCTCTCCAGGACCTCTCCACGTTCCCCTCTCAGGTTGAAACATGGACAGAAAACGCCATCTCTTTCTGAAAGCCCACCGGCCCCTGGCTGGCCGGTAACCATAGCGATCGCTCTCTATTCCGTGGCCTTGTAAACAGCTCTGTCTGACCTCCTAAAGTAGACCATTAGAGGACCTCTGAGCATCAGGGACTAAATGCACACTTCTTACACGTGCACTTGAGTGAGCACGAGCAAACAATGCAAAGAGACCTGTCCGTGTGTGTTTGGGTGTGTGTGTGTGTGTGTGTGTGTGTGTGTGTGTGTGTGTGTGTGTGTGTGTGTGTGTGTGTGTGTGTGTGTGTGTGTGTGTCTGTGTCAGCGGTGCGCTGTGTCAGCGGTGATTTTTTTCACAGCACATTTTTACTTTTTAGTAAATATTTTTAGTCATATTTTAGTCATTGGAAATGTTTTAGTTTTAGTCGACTAAAACTCTAGTCGACTAAATATCATACGATTTTAGTGGACTAAATCTGCAGTTGATGTTGTCGACTAAAATGTGTATGTTTGTATGCCTTGACATAAAGACTGTTTTTACACTTGGTTACGTGCGGAAAATAGCAGATCTACAAGCACGACGCGTTGTGAGCTTGTAGATCTGCTATTTTCTAGTTTCTATTTGTTGACAACATTGTCAATATGCTTAGTCTTAGTTTTAGTCATCATAGCTTGGTTTTTATTTGGTTTTCATCAGTGAAAAAAGGTAGTCGACAAACGTTTTTCGTCGTTTTAGTTGACAAAATCAACACTGTGTGTGTGTGTGTGTGTGTGTGTGTGTGTGTGTGTGTGTGTGTGTGTGTGTGTGTGTACTTGTATTACTATGCTTGTGAGGGTGAAATTTAAGTTAAATAATAATTCTAGCTCTAGGTAATTGAGGACCGTTTTATCCGTTTTCGATAATGACTAAATTGGAGACAAAGAGGAGTAAATCATCGGCTACACTAAATTACTCAAAAGGGAGGAAGAAAAAAAGAAAGAAAGAAAAGAAGATTTTTACAGCTAAGCTTACAATTAGGAAGAGATTCATGTCAGGATTCCAGTTTTTTTTTTTTTGGGGGGGGGGGGGGGGGGGGGGGGTTGTTGTTGCCTATTAGCAGCTGTTTTCACGCCGTCCTAAACCTTTGATGTTCTCACAAGTAAAGTATTACAAACATACCTCTGTGTGTGTGTGTGTGTGTGTGTGTGTGTGTGTGTGTGTGTGTGTGTGTGTGTGTGTGTGTGCGCGCGCGCCTGTGCGTGCGTGCGTGTGTGTGTGATCAACCCCTACAACCCCACTCGTTCACTCAGATCAGCTAACACAAGGATGCTGACAGAACCCTCGCTAAAAAAAAACAGGACAAAACTCCACTCGTCCTAGACAATTCGCCCTCCTGGCCCACAAACTGTGGAATAAACTCCCTGTCGCACTTAGAACAACAGACTCACTCCCTAGCTTCCACCGTGGACTGAAGACTCACCTCTTCAGACTCCACCTTGGCCCATAGCACTTACCGTAGCACTCGCCTACCTTCAATGACCATACATGAAAGCTAGATAGCATTTTTTAGGTTTCATAAAATTAGGTTAGGTGCTCGTTCTACCTACGTTATTTTGTCTAGATTGATATTTCTATGCATTTGATGTATTGATTTTGATGTATTGATGCATTACCTTGCTTATTGTAAATAGCTCTGGATTAACCCATTTAGGCCTCGTGAAACCAGTGGAAAAATAGCAGATATACAAGGCTCGCAGCGCGGCACCGAGTGCCGCGCTGTGAGCTTGTAGATCTGTTATTTTTCAATAGTTAAAGCATTCAATAATTCTAGGCCGAGAGCGTCCGCTAAATGCCTAAATTGTAAATTGTGAAATGTTGTGTGTGAGACTGTGTGTGTTACCTTGCCTGGTTAACACTTGGGTGACTGAAAATGAAAAACTACCACTCCGCCTGCAATTATCGTTCATTTTGACCGTTAAATTTTCTCCCTTTTGGCCCAGGAGCACAACACCTCCTCCCCCTGCTGCCAGCGGGTGTTCTATTGTCTTCCGAATTTGAATTAGCATTTCAATTGACCTCTTAAATACTCTCGCTTTCAATGTTAACTTCATGGTTTAGCAGAAAAAAAACAGGCTTGGGAAAATGACACTATATAAACGCTAAGGATTTTATTCCTGTTATTTGAATAGTTATAAAAGAGAATCCCCTGGATTAGACACGGGACAACAAGCTCACCAAAGCCTGACATTAATAGACCGAACACAACAACACTCCCTGGCGGTAGTGGTGTTGTAGTACGGTCTGGCACCGATCGATTGAGATTCTATTTCCTCAACCAGCTTCAAGGGTTGGCCAATCAGGGTTGTATGCTTGGGGCACGTGGTTTCTGTAGGCTTGGGGCACGTGGTTTGGGGCACACACCAGAAATGAAAGCTCTTCCTGAAATCCCAGACTCTCTTCTCAAAACGAAGTGTGTGTGGCAATCATAGAGTATATATATAATAGAGAGCGGACCAGCCCTGCCCCCAGCTATCATTTCAATGCAAGTGCTCAGTGGCGTTTTGAAGCATGTGGAAGTAACTAATCCAGGTGCATTCTGGGGGAAATTGGCCACTACCTAGTGGCCAAAATATTTGACGTCGAGACGTAATGACGTCACGAACGACGTCGACGTCCATTGAACCCTATTGTAGATCCCAGCGGCGCGCTCTTATGCTCGTGCATGTATGTTTCAACCCGCCTGAAATTCCACCTTTGGCCAGTAGGGCGGCCGCTTCAATGTTTACAAGCCGTTCTGGGGGCTTGGTGGCAATGTGTTACCTGCTCTGCGCTGTGCTGCTGCACACAGCCGTAGATGTAGCTCAGGCCGGCCCTGGTCAGCACATAGGAGGCCTGCTCGTTGATCATGGTGTCCAGGTGAGCCTCGATCTGCAACCAGGGGCGTCACAAGGGGGGGAAAAGTGGGACTGAGTTACTAGGGCCCAAGTAGGGCATTCACCAAATATTCGAACATTTGAATATTCGAATATCAAAGTCACTATTCGACGTTTTTCACCGAAGTCGAATATTCGCTTATTTTTATTTTTGTATTGTTTTCTCTTTGAAAAAAAGATATGGTTTATAAAGCTTGGCTAGATAGGAAGTCATAAGAATGAGTTGTCAATGCCCCTGGTGGATGAATTTGTTAATGCTCTATACCGGGGGTTCTCAAACCTTTTTTTAGGCCGTGACCCCCAACATAAACATATTTGAACTGAGGACCCCCACCCTGACAAGCACTTGGAATGTAGGTATTACATTTAATGTGACTTGGTTCCGCAGGTAAATATTGTGAAAATAGCAGATCTACATGCTCACAACGCCTCGCAGTGCGAGGCGTTGTGAGCATGTAGATCGTCTATTTTCACAATGTTCGCCTCTTGCTTACTTAATATTTGACAGTTTGGCCAGTCCTGTCGAATATTCGACTATTCGAATACTTTGAGGTCGAATAATTCGCAAGGTGGAGGGGCCTTGATTATTTTATACTTTAGCTATTGAAAAATAGCAGATATACAAGCTCACGGCGCGGCACCGAGTGCCGCGCTGCGAGCTTGTGGATCTGCTATTTTTGAAAAGGCGTGAAAATGTGTGCAAATCTTTGAATATATGTATTTTTTAAGCGAATATTGTAACTAGAATTTCGCTTCTGGGGGGTCCCTGGCCAAATACATATCATTTTGGGGGTCCTTCACACAAAATGTTGAGGACCACTGACATAGAAACAGGTTTTTCAAAAAACCTTAGAAAGATTTGAAATATTCAAAGATACCGAACTCGGTGCCACGCTGTGAGCTTGTATATCTGCTATTTTTCAATAGTTTTAAAGCACAAAATAATTGAAGTGAATCCTTGTACCCAGGGCCCAGAATGTGGTGCGACACCCCTGTCTGCAACACAGAGGTGGAGGGGGAGAGGGTACACGCGGCCCGCTAGCAGTAGCATTGTGCGCTGATAGCACTTGTGCCTAATGGAGAAGCTGCTGCTTTGGTTTCATTGAAAATGAAACCAACATAGGAGGTCCAGGGTCCTTTGTGTATAATGGATGTGCAGAGAATATAATGGTAGTAGTGCTTTGGAGTCTGAAGGACAAAAGAGACCCCCTTTCCAATGAAACATTTAGACACTGACGAGTTTTCTATGGGTCTTGGGTGAATGGATTCGGAATAATTATCTATTGTAAAGCCCACAATGCTGCTAATAACGGGATGCTGAGGTAATTCTGTAACCCATGGTGTTTGGCGATTGGTAGAAAGGGATGAAGGTGTTGAGTGAATTTGTTTGCCATGAAAACCAGAAAAAGCAGGAACACGGCATTAGCGTATGTTTTGAAACGGTATATGTAAAGTACAGTACATATACTATTATGTTAATGGTAAATGGTGCATTTATATAGTGCCTTTTTCCAAGGCGCTTTACAGAGATCGTATATTACATTCACCCATTTACTCACACATTCATACACCGATGGCGGAGGAAACCATGCAAGGCACCAACCTGCTCACCGGGAGCAACTAGGGGTTCAGAGTCTTGCTCAAGGACTCTTCAACACTAACTCTGGGAGAGCCCGGGATCGAACTGGGAACTCGAATAGGTGAATCTAATGCACAATCATTGTAAAGCGCCTTGGATGAAAGCGCTAATATAAATGCACCGTTTACAGTATAATTGATCCTTTGTGTGAAATTGCTGCATTGCTGCTGTATATCTGTCCACTGAAAAGGAGGCAATTTTTTTTACATCAACCACCAAGTTTGTTGTACCATATAGGCACAGGATTCATGAAGTTTGTTGGTACGCTTTAACTCATTGATTGCCATTTTCAAAATGGCCACCAAGTTCCTCACTGCCACGTTCCTAAATTTCTAGATGATGCTTTCAAACAAAAAAATCCGCTTGGAAATCCGTTCAGGCATTCATGAGATAAGAGGCCTTCAAAGTCAGACAAAACAAACACTGCCACCTTCCTAAATTTCTAGTGCACGGATCAATTTTTAGTGCACGGATCGTGCACGCCCATGCCTAGATGATGCACCATATGTGTAGTACTTTTTAACAGCTTTCAAACAAAAAAATCCATTGGAAATCCGTTCAGGCATTCATGAGATAGAAGCCTTCAAAGTGAGACAAAACAAACATTTTGCCATTTTGAAAGATGTGTTTGTTATGGGGCTAAACATGCAATTTCGCAATTGCGATCATGCCTAATACATTTTAGGCATTTTTGGTTTTTTTTTAATAAAAAAAAAAATTTGAAAAAAAATAAATAAAAAAAAATATATATATATATATATATATATATATATCAGAGGTTGCGCTAGGATTTTTAACAGCCGGTCACCGTGACCGGCATGATTAAAATGTATCGGACATCTGATAAAAATACCGGACATAATAATTTTAATGCATGGATGACAAGCAGGTGCAAAAACATAGCCAATAACAACAGTTTAAGTCCTGCTGTATAGTTGGGACTGAACTAATTGAATGTAAAGGAGTAGTAGGCTGTACAAAAAACATACAGCTTCCGAAGCTGTATGTTTTGATGATGATCGATCATCTTGCATAAGGAAATTAATTATATTGGACTACTCACGCAGGCTGTGTGTTTGCACAGATACTGCATGGTTTCATAACAAGTTGTTTCTGTTCTGCATCATATTTCAGGCCAACACATAATAATGTACAGAATAATGAGAAATAGTCTGAAAGTGGGGTCTGCGCAATGTTTCATAGGTTGATAGATTAATCTGGCCAGAAAGGAATCAATTATAGACTACTCACTAGTATGGTCGAGTGGTCACGATCATCCTGCATCTCTGTTATGCAACTTTGGGAAGGTTGAAAATGCTTTGGTGGTGATCTTGTACAGTTTCCATAACATCTCCTCATAAAGAACTTCAATCGAGTGTATAAAGTTTGTTTTATATGGGTTGTAGTTGTCCTGCGTGCCTTCAATAATTCCCATGGGTTCACAGTGCGCATTGCAAAATGACGCTGAAATGGACTGCTGTCTTCTCTCTCCCCCAGCGCCCCATTCGCAAATTAATGTTTAGGCTAAACAGTTCTGATAATACAACTTATTTTTGACTGTCCATTCATGTACTATAACTTAAACTGCGCGCTCATATTCCAAAACCAAGGCAGCTCATAGAGAGCATAGCGACAACATAACAAACCGACAACTAGGCCTACCCAGCAACAACTATCATTTCCTGTCTTACCTTCACAATAAAGTGTCTCCCGTTCACCTCCCAATGCAGCTTATTTCACACAGGTTATTATTTACAGGAAAAAGTGTAACTTAACCCGTGTGTGTTTGTGCAACCAGACGTGCATGTGAGAGAGAGTGATGAGGGAGAGAGAGAGAGAGAGAGAGAGACATTGAGAAAGAGAGAGAGAGAGAGAGAGAGAGAGAGAGAGAGATTTGCGGTGAACTGCCGTGTCATTTTCAATCGGTCCTTATGTCCGATGAGGTTTATATTTTCCGGTCTTTGTCATTATAAATCGGTCAAATCCGGCAATTTCCGGTCTAACGCAATCTCTGATATATATATATATGTTACAGGGTAACTGGGTAACTCAGGGAGACCTAGGTAAGAGCGCTCGTTTTGTAGTTCACCACACACTAATCACCACCAGATGGCGACGCAGCCATTCAATAGTGAAGGCGCTGACGTCACTCGTTTGCGACTCTCTTTCTTTATTTACTAGCCTAGCCTAGCCTAGCCTAGCCTAGCCTAGCCTAGCTTAGCCATTAGCTCCATTGTAGTCACTTGGACAGGGCGTTTATCGTGGGCTTGCCCAGGCCTTACGGCCTGGGCATAAATATAACGATTGCATTCACCACGGCTTCGTAACTCGCGCGGCGCTCCGCCGGCCGCGCGGCCCTGGTCCGCTCTTCGCGGCCACTCGCGCCTGCGGCGCTCGGGGGCGAAGAGCAGGACCAAGGTCCGCTGGCCTTCGCGCCGCTTGCAATGTCGTGGACAATCGAGTGGCTCCGCCAGTCCGCCTGGAGGACGTTGTTGTGGCGACCGCTTGTTCCGCCCTGTGCGGCACGGCAAGCGCTCCGTTTCTCTAATTCTCTGAGACGCAAAAAAAAAACGTGACATATATATATATATATATATATATATATATATATATGTCACGGTTTGATAGAGAAACAGCACGGTCGAGAAACGGAGCACTCGTCGTGCGGCACGGGGCGGAACAAGCGGTCGCTTTGAGCCAAAACAACGTCCTCCAGGCGGAGCCGCTCGATTGTCCACGACATTGCAAGCGGCGCGAAGGCCAGCGGAGCGCCGCGCGAGTTACGAAGCCGTGGTGAATGCAATCGTTATATTTATGCCCAGGCCGTAAGGCCTGGGCAAGCCCACGATAAACGCCCTGTCCAAGTGACTACAATGGAGCGCTCCCTAGCTCATAGTAAGCTAATGGCTAAACACTGCCGAGCTAGGCTAGTAAATAAAGAAAGAGAGTCGCAAACGAGTGATGTCAGCGCCTTCACTAGTGAATGGCTGTCGTCGCCATCTGGTGGTGATTGGTGTGTGGTGAACGACAAAACAAGCGCTCTTACAATGAACGTACTGAGTTACCCAAACATACTGTAACATATATATATATTAAGGGTGGGGAAGTTAACGCGATATTAACTAATTAACGCAAAATCCTTTTATCAGCGATAATATTTTTAATGCGCGATTAACGCGGTGATTTTTGCCCTTCGGTGCAGTGAGTTTTGAGCCTCGGTGGACCCCGTAGTCAGGAAGCGAATGCAGCCCGCAGTGCAGAGACACGCAGTAGTAAACAAGACAGTCACACAGACAGTCAGAGCGGTGGAGGTTTTGGGACACAGGCAGGGGCAGACAGACAACCACGGTTGCACTCAGAGACTATTGGACTTCACTCAGTAATCACAGTTCTCTCGAGAACACAGCACATTATTTTGACGGGGAGTGGAGGCTTCTGTTGCATGGGCTGACTGTTATCATGAAGACGTTAGCTTCACGTTAGCTTCAGACGTAGCCTACTAGCCTACTAGCCCTGGAACTTGTCTGTGCTTGTCTGCCCCAAAGCCTCCACCATGCGTGTAGCCGGAGAGTGTATCATTGAAAATAAAGTCAGCAAACTGCTGATCACCGACAGTGCACACAACATGATCGCAGGGGCCAGGGAACTGGATGGGCATAATGCCTTGTGCCACACATCTTCTGCGAGCTATAGCCTATAATCTCCAAGCAATACCACCGCAATGTGTGGCGTCGTCACGTTAATGTTAATGTATTGTTAATCTAAGGCTACCAACGAGCCATCACAGTGTCTACATAATAACAGGGTTTATCAAAGTGAACTAGGGGTGCCATAATCTTAACACCAGTCCAGGGTGCGTTGCCTCAGAATACTTTGATAATGTTTCAAATGTAGCCTATCAATATTACTTCAGTTAAACCTAGAGCCTCTATGCTTTGTAAAACGCTGCACTGTACTTGAGTAATTTTTCCATACACAAACGCTTCACAAAATAAAAGATTAGAAGCTCACAACGCATCTTATGTGAGCTTGTAGATCGGCTATTTTTGGTGAATGTTCCACCCAGAATATGGATGCTGTGGTTAAAGTGATTAAATGCCAGGTAAAAATGTAATTTATTTCTAATCTGTCCTAATGGAAACGCAAATTTTGCCTCAGAATACTTTGATAATATTTAAAATGTAGCCTATCAATATTACTTCAGTTAAACCTAGAGCCTCTATGCTTTGTAAAACGCTGCACTGTACTTGAGTAATTTTTCCATACACAAACTCTTCACAAAATAAAAGATTACAAGCTCACAACGCATCTTATTGTGAGCTTGTAGATCAGCTATTTTTGGTGAATGTTCCCCCCAGAATAGGGATGCTGGGGTTAAAGTGATTAAATGTATAAAAGTTAATTTAAATCTGTCCTAATGGAAACATTTTCTCGAATATTCTGGACAGTAAGCCTATTTGTCATATAGAATTTGAATAGACTAGGTATTTGTCTACCTCCCATGTTGATATGAGTATTATATATCTGTTTAAGGTAGTTTTAGAACAGATGAAAAATATGCGATTAATTTGCGATTAATCGTGATTAATTATGGACAATCGTGCGATTAATTCGATTAAATATTTTAATCGATCCCCAGCCCTAATATATATTATATATATTTTTTTTTTCAAAATGGCTGCCAACTCGGGAAACTCGGGCTGTGGCAGCCTGGGACTACTGTAATAACTCGGGAAACTCGGGCCTTGGCAATCAATGAGTTTTTAAAATTAATTTACTCAGATAAATAACTTGATCTCCAAGTTGCTTCTTGCAAAGCGCACTTATCATAGAAAATATAGGATTTTCCAATGCTAAAAGGGTGGCATTTGTTCCTTCAGTGGGAATATGTGTGGCAAATTTCAAGGTAATCTCAAGCTGCGTTTATGATTTGAGTTGTTTAAAAACTGAGAAATTCTGCAAACTTTGGACGGCAATATTAGCCAATTAGGATGGAATATGAAATATCTTACAGATCGGTCTTGATCACATGACTACTGTGTAGTGATTTGTGTGATTGTTGGAGAACATCTGATGGAGTAATAGCAAAGAACCTCCTGGTGGCGCAATGTAAAATGCAAAATAAAAACGAATGTGAAAAATGCAGGGCAAAGGTTTTTCCTTAGCCTCTAGGGAGTGCGCAACTGCGCATACAAGGTTTTGCACTGATTGGTGGAGTTAAAGGTAAAAACACAAAGCGCCACCATGAGGCTGATTTGAGAAATTTGAAGTGACAATTCTTCCTCTGCCAAGTGGGAACGTGCGTGCCTAATTTCACCAAGATCTATGCTGTGTTCATGATTTGAGGCATTTTGTTCCAAACAGAAAAATAGAGATTTCAGCCCCTGCCTCTCTAACATTCTCTGCACGTCCCTGATGAACACTGCATGCATGTTATTAATTATTACCTGGAACTCCAGCATCTCCAGCCTCTTGTCGGTGAACTCAAAGAGAGCCAGCGTGGTCTTCATGACGTACAGGGAGTTCACCATGTAGGTGGCCATGTCCGCCGTGCCCAGGTTACTGGCTGAGACGGTGCACAGCTGGAGTAGAGGGTCCAGGATGCAAGACAACACCTGACGATGGAGACGCAGAGAAAAGGGCAGGCTCAGTGAAAATTATACCAACAACAACTTTTGTTTAATTGAAAAGGAAACACAGTATGACTTCAAACACATTCAACATGTACAATTGCCAGTGAATATCTTCCAAGTAGCAGTGCACTAAGATAATGAAGGTCCATTTCTACACCTCCGGGTTAAAGGGGTTGACACTAAGTTAAGGTCTCAGAGGGACTTGCGAAAGGTAAGGCATGGGTCTTCAACAGGGGGGTATGGGACCCCTAGGGGGTCCACAGAGTTACTATAGAAAGTGATAGAAAGTTTTTTTCTCCTTTGCTATATTAACCACTTGAACCCTAGAGTCCATATTCTGAGAACTTTAGCCAAAAACAGCTGCGAGGCGTTGTGACCTTGTAGATCGGCTATTTTCGGAAAGAGCTTTGGTGTAGAGGGGAAAAAGAGCAGACTAAGTACAGAGTGAAATGTCAAATGTATTTTTTTGGTGCGCTGGTACAGGGGCTGCACCGCGACTCAGCGTGTCACGTATGCCTTGATGTGTTACAAATGTTTGTATATATGTTTTGAATACATGACTGCTGTGTCGTAAGACAAATTTCAGTGTGAACTGACAATAAAGTACTATATCATATCATATCATATTAAGTATTGACGGTTCAAGTGGTTAAATATCTGAAAACACAAATTGACATGAATCCAAAATACACTGAAAGATTGTGCTGTCAAACAATGACACTATATGGAATCTATGGTTGTGGGGGTCCCTGCTTCATCTCTCTCTCAACTAAGAGGTCCTTGGCCTGAAAACATTGAAGACCCCTGGAGTAAGGAGTGGAGTGGGGGTTTACCTGGGCAAAGTCTGCTTGCCGCGCGTCCAGGGGGACCACGGAGGAGTCGTGGGAGGCCAGCACCTCTCGGAGCAGGGCCAGGGTCTGGGTGAGGGAGGCTGTGGGGCCCAGGTCAGGAGGGGGGAGCTCCACCTAGCAGGGACAGCACCACAACCAACAACTCAATGACTGGAAGGAGGGTTAGAGGGACTCGATCCCAGGGCTCCTTCCTTGAGGGACAGACTGGAAATGACTGCGATACTTGCCGTTCGACCACTTGAACCCCAGCATTCCTATTAGTCTAGGCCAGGGGTCTTCAACGTTTTCAGGCCGGGGACCCCCAAACTGATGGGGAGATGGAGCAGGGACCCCCTACCACCTCGTAGGGTGGGGGGGTCGGGGCTACGACATATTTTTTATTTTAAACATGTACAAGTTACAGCGAGCAGGGTGGGCCGTACCACTATACCATTTCTAAACATACTACTTATTAAATGTCAATAATATCAACAATCTGTCAATTGCATAGTAATCATGTATTCAAGCTATTCAAAATGGATATAATCATGATTTATTTTTTAACATAAATGTGAAAAAAAAAACATTTTTTGAAATGTTTTTTTTTTTTTTTTTTTTTTTTTTTAAGCAATGATTTCGCGGACCCCCTGCAGTACCTCCGCGGACCCCCTAGGGGTCGCGGACCCCCTGTTGAAGACCCCTGGTCTAGGCGTTTCGGGCAGTATTTTGATGGAATCGTGCACTTTATGAAAGAAGCATGACATTTGGCACACAGTTCGAACATGCCATATGGAACATTTTTGGCTATATGGGCATCGCAGATTTGTCTTGGGAAACTTGTGGGAGCCAATTAAAGTTGGGCTCTCATAGACTTTACTATAGAGTAAAATAATACAAAAAATAAATATGCTTTAAGTAGCATGTGAGGGGTCAAACTAGGTGTTTGGGGGATTCTGAATCCAATGCAAACTAAAAAAAACATTCCTTGGGCTAAAAACGGACCCCATAAATCTATGGTTTACTGATGAGTCATCACTTTTCAAAGTTTAGTGGCGGCCGTTTCTCGGAAAGGAATGTTTTTCGTGCAAAACAAATGCTTGCATTGGATTTAGAATCCCGAATAACACCTAGTTTGACCCCTCACATGCTACTTAAAGCATATTTATTTTTTGTATTTATTTGACTATAGTAAAGTCTATGAGAGCAACTTTGATTGGCTCCCACAAGTTTCCCAAAACAAATCTGCGATGCCCCTATAGCCAAAAATGTTCCATATGGCATGTTCTAACTGTGTGCCAAATGTCATGCTTCTTTCATAAAGTGCACAATGTTTGCCTGAAACGCTCTGACTATATGCTGTTTTGTGAGGATTTTACATTTATACAGTATATCGTTTTGATGATCTTAACGGATTTGTTAGTCTGGTTGCCCTCAGGGTTCCCAAACATTTTTACCAATTCATTTCCAAAACTTTTCCAGAATATTTAACCCAATTTCCAAGACTATATAACATTAATTCAGCTCAATAACGAGTCGCTTACTCCTATGCGCAATGCCTAAAGACAGGTAGTGTATGCCAGTGGTTCTCAACCTTTTCAGGCCGTGACCCCCGAAATAATCATATTTGAACTAGGAACTCCGGCACCCTGACGAGCACTAAGAGTTGAGGAATTTTGTATAATACAGTTGTATTGTGAAAATAGCAGATCTACATGCTCACAACGCCTCACGTTTGGAGGCGTTGTGAGCATGTAGATCGGCTATTTTCACACTTTCTCCCTCTAATATTTGACAATTTGGCCAATGTGTAATTGGTTAGTTGAGAGGTATACATTTTTTCCAGGACCTTCCAGGACCCTTGATCAATTTCAAAACTTTTCCAGTACTGGAAGAATATTTTTCTAATTTCAAAATAATTCTAATTTCATGACCGTGGGAACCCTGTGCCCTGCTGACTTTATTCCATCCATCCATCCATCCATCCATCCATCTTTCTTACTTTCTTTCCCCTCATAGATGAACTTTATTTTGCCACGCTACTCCTCCCAGTTCCACCGGCTTCATCGGGAATCGATTCCTTGCATTTGGCTAAGTCAAGAGATACGTTATATAATTTAATTTATATACATTTATTCTCCATTGACTTCAATTAAAATTTGAACTTTTCTCAAATATGGAGATGACTGACATCATATTATGTCTGACATCATAGACCTGCACGCAAGACTGACACAGTATGTCCATATCAGAGTCATCTAATCAGAGAGTTCTGCCACTGCGGGGTCAGAAACAGCGCTGGTCACGTGGTTCACTGTCACTTTACACCTCGTAGACTTCAATGCATTCTGTAAACTTCCGGTTTGCGGCCCCTTCCACACACACAGCGTAATCTATAGCCTTCGGGCGGGCAAGCGCTCTTCAAAACAGATCCAAATCATTAACAATTACCTCGTACTGAGGGCCGTGTCAGACCAAAACATGCAGAGGGCTCCAACGACCAACGACAGCGAATAGCCTTTTGTTTTTTCTTCCTCCCCCCCTCCCCCTTTAACCTATTTAGGCTTGGAATTATTTAATGATTTAACTATTGAAAAATAGCAGATATACAAGCTCACAGCGCGGCACCGAGTGCCGCGCTGCGAGCTTGTAGATCTGCTATTTTTGAAAAAGAGTCGTGAAAATGTGTGCACATCTTTGAATATATGCATTTTTAAAGTGAACATTTGCAACTCAAATTTTGTGTCTGAGGGGTCCCTGGAACTAAATATTTTGAGATGGGGGTCCGTGGCCAAATACATATCATTTTTGGGGTCCAAAGTTTGAGCACCACTGACATAGAAACATAGGGTTTTTCAAAAAACCTTGGAAGGATTCAGAAGACACTTATAGAATCGGGTCAAAATATTCAACACACACAAGCTCGAGCTTGTGTATCTGCTTTTTTTTAATAGTTAAAGCATAAAATAATGCGTAATAATGCGTACCCGTTCTTAAAGGCTTAATGAAGAGACACTTTCATTTCACTGCCCTCAGACAGAGAAGCGGGGCCCCTCCAGCCACCTCCAGCCACCTAATAGGAATGATTACCAGAGAGAGAGGGCCTGTGTTCCTGGTCCTGGGATTTGATTAGCACCTCGCTAAAGCCGATAAGATTCTTGGTAGCGCTATTGATCGGGGCAGTGGCCGGATACCCCCCCCCCCCCCCCCCCCCAACCCCCCACCCCCCGCTGCTGTGGTTGTAGCTTGTGTAAATTGGATGCCGATTTGAGGGTGGGCTGGGTGTTTTTGGACAGCAGACTGACAAAGCCACCGTGTTTACAGAGCCTCGTCATCCTCGAGGTTTGGACGACAGCAGCGATACGGTCATTCTAAACTTGTTTGTTTGTATTTTATTTGGAAAATGCAGTTTAACTCTTAACTCTTAAAGCATAGTCTAGTGAGTCTCTCCCCTTGCCATTGATTTCGAGCGTTTTTACTAACCTTCGAAGATCCACAACGCGCATGTAAACAACGCGTGTTTCCTAAACCCACCAGGCTTGAGTTAAGACCCGCCTCGCGGAAACGCCCCTCTCAATAATCTTAAGTATGAAAGTGCATATATGAACGTTAGTGCTCTTAGTGTTTTTTTTTTTTTTGTTGTTGTTGGTCAAAACAAGCTTTTTTTCTACAGACCCTCGCTAAAGCCCGGATGACCGCGGATATAATGTTATTTTTCCGGGGGAGAGAAGAGAGATGGGTCTTTCCAAAGTCACCTCCGTTGTTTCCTAAACCCACCAGGCTTGAGTTAAGACCCGCCTTGCGGAAACGCGAGAACTTCCAGGAGTGGCTGAAGTCCTTGCCGGACACATGGAGGGTGGATAAAGTCACACCTAGTAAAGGCATGAAGACAATCTTAAAACTTGTACTGAGAAAAGCTTGCACTTGCACAATGCACAGCTATTAATTTGTCACTACAGTGCTCAAAATAAACTGTGCTAAAAAAAGCTCACTTAAAAGGGAAAACTTTGTAACTTTGCTAAAGAGAAAAACGTACTGAGAAAGCTATTAACAATATCTTTTTCACATGTACAAAGATTCCTTTTTGCAATTCCAAAAGTTATTCGTACCCTTTCACGCGATGTCCTTTTGCAAGAGCTTCCGACATATTATTATTTATTATTTATTATTATTATTATCGTCATTTCTTTAAAACCACATTGACCCTGGCATCCCTATTTTGGGCATGTCATTTACGGACGGAAATTCGAAAGTACATTGAAAAATGAAAAAGAAAATAAGGCCTAAGTGGCTTGGGAGAACACAGCGTACTCTCTCGTTCTTCTATCCTAATAAGTCGGACATAATGGCCCGCGTTGTACAGTGGGCAGCAAGAGAAGGCACAACAAAAGTATGGCAAAAATGTATGCACGTAAAATACTCAATTTAATCACTGCAATGCATTCATACTGAATAGGGATGGGACGATAAGCGATATTAACGTGTATCATGATAAGACACACTCACGATAATCGTATCGCGGAGATTTAATAATGTATCGTGATATCGTCCTTCGTCTTGCACTGGGATCAATTCACCTTTAATTTTCCGAGCTGCATATCCGGTACCACTTAAACCCTCTATAATTGATAAAAGTTACTTATAATATATGTACTTGATACAGTCTTTTTTTCACTCTATCAAATGCCTTGCCAAAAAAATTGCCGATCTACAAGCTCACAACAACACGTCGCAACGTGACGCATTGTGAGCTTGTAGATCAGCTATTTTTCGGAAAATATTCCGCCCCAGGATAATGGGATTTTGATTATCGCGATAATATCGTAAATCGTGATTTCTTTTGTCACAATAATCGTGATATGAAATGTTCATATATCGTCCCATCCCTAACACTGAATGCTTAAGCTTTTATCAGAGTCCAGGGTGAAGAGCTATTCACTTCACCGCGGTGTAGTTTTCTAGCTATCACCTAAAATACAAAGCCTAGGTGATAGCTAGGAAACTACAACGTGGTGAAGTGAATAGCTCTTCACCCTGGACTCTGATAGAGGCTTTAGTTTCCGGTACCTTGTCCATGAGTCTGCTTGCATGAAGGCTCAGGCTGTTGAAGAACATCTTCTTGCTCAGGATGTGCATCTCCTCCATGGTGATGAGCAACGAGCCCACGCTGGTCCCAATGATGGAACTGCATTGGTGCACAGTGGACACACAGTTAAAGGAGTACAGCATGGATTTCTACACAGAGAGGGCAATCCTTTCAACATAAGATGCTGAATTCAAGTTCAGGAGAGTTTTGAAAAGGCAATTCTCTTGAATGCAACCTTCAGGTATGGCATGGAAAAATTGCATTTTCATTTCTTTCACCATAGTAAAAACTGCCTTCATGGTCTGGAGAGGGCACGTTAAGGACAGGGGCTCAAGCCCCCTTTGATGTTTATGTGTGCACATGCCTGGGTGTGATGGTAGAACTTTTAGATTCTAGGAGGTGGTGGATAACAGTACCTGATGGTGTGGTGGTAGAACTTGAGCAGGTTGGAGAGCTTGTAGAGAAGCACAGCGCCCGGCTCAGCCACAATCACCTGCTCTATCCTCACCTGAAAACAAAATGACAACACACTTCTAATTTATGAAAGTTTAGATTTTGTTTGGGGGGTAGGGGGAATTTTTGAAATTCTTTTGAAATTAACATTTTAAACGAAATGTGTAGATTTTGTGTGTGGGTAGGGGCATTTTTTTTATTTAAATTCGTTTGAAATAAAAATTAAAAACGAAATATGTGCGGACAATTTCTGGCCCAGCCCACATTGGATTTATCAGTCATATACATTCATATAGAATATCGTTACTGTCGGGCAGAAACCTTGTATCTCCAAGTTTCAAATTTGTACATTTTTTCGCAAAGCAAAGCCCTGCTTCACCATACAAGGCCGTTGCACAAAAGTAGTGAAAACCGCCGATCTACAAGCACACAACGCCTCGCAGCCGCGAGGCGTTGTGTGCTTGTAGATCTGCTATTTTCACTAGTTTAGTTCATTTTTAAAATGATAAATATAAAACGAACGGTCTTGGACATACAAGGTTTCCAACCGACAACGACGATATACATTCATATAGATAAATATATAAAGTTAATGAAAATAAAAGTCACCACTTCTCCTCTTATCCCACACTTTGTAAAGACATTCTGAACAACGCAAAAAGGAATTCGGTGAAGAGGATTCTCACTTTGAGCGGCCTGCAGACTCCCTCTGTGATGTGACCCACTACTTCCTGCATGTTCTCCTCCACGCCTGTGATTGGACGGAAGAGTTCAGTGTTGTTAGACGAACAACGCTTGTGATTGCTACGTGTACTGTAGCAATCACAAGATGAAATGCAACATTGTAAGTATTACCACATTAAGTCCATTTTAAATAGCCATATTAATGAGATCAACATTATTCAAATCATGGAAAAAGAGAGAAAAGAAAAGTCTCCCTGGTGAAGGCTGTGTGCCACAACTTCTAACCCTACTATTATCAGGGTTCCCACACATCTTTTCCAAAACTTTTCCAGAATATTTATTATAACAATAATTCAGCTCAATAACACTTCGCTTACTCCCATGTGCAATGCCCAAAGACAGGTAGTGTAGTGTTTTCACTACACTACCCTAACCCTAACCCGACCCCCGTAATAATCATGTTTTAACTGGTACCCGGCACCCTGACAAGCACTAAGAGTCGAGGAATTTTGTATAACACGGTTCTATTGTGAAAATAGCAGAGGCGTTGTGAGCATGTAGATCGGCTATTTTCACAATTTCTGCCTCTATATATTTGACAATTTGGCACATGTTTAATTTGTCATTTCAGAGGTATTAACAAAATCAATAACCAAAGACTATGCATAGCTATTTTTTCCAGGACCTTCCCAGGACCCTTGATAAATTCCAAAACATTTCCAGTACTGGAAAAATATTTTTCTAATTTAAAAATATTTCCAGGAATTTCATGACCGTGGGAACCCTGTATTATTCTTACCATGCATTATCCATTTGTATTCAGATGATGTTTAGGTTGGGACAGTACCTTGCAGGGTGACCTGTTTGAGCAGCGCCTCTAGGTGTTCCTTCTCAGAGGCTGTGGCTTGGTGCAGCCAGGCCAACATGTCACCAACATACCTATGAGGAGAATGGCAAACATTTTGGGATGAAAACAAAACTGCCAGCAAGCAAAAAAATTAAATTTGGACCTGACAAAATGATCACTTCACAATCACAATATAGTTTGTTGTGGGAAAATGATTAGCTGCTCTGTGGATGAATTGTTGACTTGAATATATTGAAAAATATGTCAGCAGCGTAAACAATTCAATTTCAGCTGTACATCTACATTGGCGTGGTTTAACAGAACAGATTATGCAATCTCACGCGCTGGAAGTTTATTTTCGGCATACTGCACTAGTGTCAAATAAGACTTAAGCATATACATAACACAGCGAGCGGTACTTGAATGACAAGTGAACGCATATTATGTTCATGTTTTTGCCTACAGTATACATGTGCGTGTGCGCGCGCGCGCGCGCGTGTGTGTGTGCGTGTGTGTGTGTGTGTGTGTGTATGTATGTGCGTGTGTGTGTGACCGACGTGTGTGTGTGTTCGTGTCTGTGCTGGTGCTCGTGCACAAATGTGCGTGCGTGCCCATCTCTTTGCCCCTCGGCCGTCGGGAGGCGAAACAGAGAACTTGATGTTCTTCTGAGAAGAGCGGCTGATGGTGCCTGGCTGTATAAAATGCAGGTGATTGCGTGTTGTTTCCACCCAGGGCCTGATATTCTGAGAACAGCTCTCATTAGAGCTTCTGGGCAGATAGCAGGAAGAGGGTGGGGGGAGGTAACCGTCATGCCCGTTGACTCTATAATACGGCCAATGCCTTCGTTTTCCCCGAATCCAGCGCTTCAAATTAACCCGTTCAGAACGGGTACGCATTATAGGGTATCATTATTTTATGCTTTAACTATTGAAAAACAGCAGATATACAAGCTCGCAGCGCGGCACCGAGTGCCGCGCTGCGAGCTTGTAGATCTGCTATTTTTGAAAAATCGTGAAAATTTGAATTTTGACCCGATCCTATAAGTGTCTTTTGAAAGATTTTTTGACAAGCTCGCAGCGCGGCACCGAGTGCCGCGCTGCGAGCTTGTAGATCTGCTATTTTTGAAAAATCGTGAAAATTTGAATTTTGACCCGATCCTATAAGTGTCTTTTGAAAGATTTTTTGAAAAACCCTATGTCTCTATGTCAGCAATCTGGTTAGCCATCGTCAAAGAAAAGGTCCTTTTCACTTTAAATGGAGCTCAGTTAGTCTGTTCTTGAGAGACTGCTAGCTATGTCAGTGGTTCTCAAACCTTTTCATGTGAAGGACCCCCAAACTGATATTTATTTGGCCACGGACCCCCATCTCAAAATATCTAGTTCCAGGGACCCCCCAGAAGCAACATTTGAGTTACAAAAGTTAGCTTTGAAAATACATATATTCAAAGATTTGCACACATTTTCACGACTTTTTCAAAAATAGCAGATCTACAAGCTCGCAGCGCGGCACTCGGTGCCGCGCTGTGAGCTTGTATATCTGCTATTTTTCACTGGTTAAAGCACTCAATAATTCTAGGCCTAAATGGGTTAAATTCCCACGAACGGCGGGAGCAGGCAGGGGGGAGGGTGGGGGGGACGACATAATTTTAGATTTTAGTTGGACATTCTGTGCCATTCTTCTTTTGAAAGAATTGTGCAGAGAAATGTGTCTTAATGGGTTAAACCACTTTCATTCAACCTGGCACGCCTATTTTTGGCGAAGGTTATTATTTTAAATAGAAATCAATTCTAAAAGGTTTGGGTGCTTAGTGACGAGGCTGTTTGGTGAGGTTAATAGGCAAGGTTTCGTTTCTAGCATGCACAAGGCGAGCAGGAGGTAAACAACTCCAGTCGGAGCGCACCCCTATGGCGCGCGCACACGCTCAGCGCATACATGCATGCACACAGACATGCACTCTGACACAGACACACACACCCTTCCTCTCCCATTTGGAAAACATCAACGCTTACTGTACCAGTAAGACTCCCTAAACGGGAGATAAGCGACCGTAGGTGGCTTATCTCCACAAATAGGGCAAAAATTTGTTTTTCCAAAATCTTCCTGATCCATGTTGATGACATGAGTGTAGACATGCTGTGTAGTGATATTCGTGATTTTAGGGCAAAAACTGTAGGAGCAGTGTCCAAAAATGTGTTTTAAAAATCGGCCTGAAGGTGGCGCTAGAATAGGGCCATGTGAGAAATGAGGGGTGGGGTCTCCGCGTTGCCTTGGCGGACGAATAGGTACCGGCCCCGGCTCTCCCGGACGCTCCTAGCCAAAAAGTTATAAAAATAAAATAAAAAATCGACTTTTACATTCCTAATTTGTATCGTTATTTCAGTTAACTAAAATGTTTGTTCGTTTTTTTTTTTTTTTTCTTTTTTCTTTTTCCCAAGTATATTTTCGGTTAAAGTAGTAGTAGCAGTAGTTCGCCCCAAAAATGACTTTTTTTTTCTATTGATTACTCAGACTTGAGTTCAATAATATTTTTTTGTATTTGTCACAAAGACAAAAAAAATGTATTATAGTAAATTTTACCCCCATTGATTCTGGATGGGGACCCAAATGCATTTGAGTCCCCATCCGGAATCAATGGGGGTACATTTATTGTAATCCAATTATTGGCTTAGGAATGTGATTAAAAACCTAAATATATTATTGAACTCAAGTCTCCATGGCATGAGTAATCAATAGAAAAATAGTAACTTTGGGGGTGAACTACTCCTTTAAGTTCCAAGCGACTATAAAGACCCTGGCTATGTGAACGGCGGGGTCACCTCATGGGGTCGTGGGAGTGCATCTCGATGGGGCGCGGCGTTCCTCCGGGTCCTCCTCTGGTGAGGGCGTCGATGAAGCCTCGCACCACCGCGCACCTGCGGGCCGTCCCGAACTCATCCAGGGTGTACCTGAACACACAGAGACACAAGAACATCCAAACTCATCCAGGGTGTACCTGAACACACATAAAGACACAACTAGGGCTGTCACAATTATTACATAATCGTCTAATCGCAATTATTTGAGGTACCGGTAATCACAATTATTTTGCATAATCGTCAATCGTTTACATGTTGAGAAATGTTAATATAGTTACAAACACTTTCAAAAAGTAGTGGAAATAGCAGATCTACAAGCTTACAGCGCGCCGCGATGCGACGCGTTGTGAGCTTGTAGATCGGCTATTTCCACTATCAATGTTATTTTTTAAGTATAAAATAATCAAATTTGTCAGTAATTTCTTTGTATATTTAAAGGAGTAGTTCACCCCCAAAATGACTTTTTTTCTATTGATTAGTCACGCCATGGAGATTAGAGTTCAATAATATTTTTAGTTTTTTGTCGCATTCCTAAGACAAAAATGTGATAACAATAAATTTACCCCCATTCGTTCCGGATGGTGACCCGTTTCGAAACGGGTCCCCATCCGGAATCAATGGGGGTAAATTTACTCGAATCAAATTTTTGTCTTAGGAATGTGACAAAAACCAAAAAAATATTATTGAACTCTAGTCTCCATGGCGTGACTAATCAATAGAAAAAAAGTCATTTTGGGGGTGAACTACTCCTTTAAGTTATGTGTCATGATTGCCATGTGCAACTTCAAAGCCTAAAAGCCAAACAGAAATGTAATTGTCAACGACAAATACACAATTAAATCGTTAATCGCAATTACTTAAGTGACAATTAATCGTCATGTAAAATGTCATAATCGAGACAGCCCTAGACACAACAACATCCATACTCATCCAGGATGTACCTGAACTGAGGTAAAAAAAAGAAAAACAATTGAGCACTAGGAGTTTAGGCATTACATTTTGTATAACACGGTTCTATTGTGTAAATAGCCGATCTACATGCCGATCTACATGCTCACAATGCCTCGCGTTGCGAGGCATTGTGAGCATTCAGAGTAGGCCTGTCACATGTGTTTCTGTTGTTGACAATTACATTCCTGTTTGGCTTGGAGACTTTGAAGTTGCACATGGCAGATATGACATAACATAACCTAAATATACAAAGAAATGTCTTACAAACTGTATTTGACAACTTTATACTTGAAAAAGAACTTTGATAGTGGAAATGGCCGATCTACAAGCTCACAACATTTTTCAACATGAAAATTATTATGACAAAATAATTGCGATTATGTCAAATAACTGCGATTAGACGATTATGTAATAATTGTGACAGGCCTAAAGGTGGTTGCACACTGCACTGCGTGTTTTCGTTGCGTTTTGGAAATCCGAAAGCCGTAGGCCAGGGAGAGAGAGAGGAAAGAGAGAGAGAGAGCAAGGGACTCAGTGCGACAGCTGCGAAAATCGGGAAAATTCAACCCTGGTCCGAAAATAAATACGAAACGGGCTGCAGTGTGCAAACGTGATTGACATAACGTGAGGTTGATTTTTTTATTCACTTCACGCATTCCGAAATTCACTCCGATATTCGGCCCGAAAAACGCAGCAGTGTGCAAAGACCTTAGTTCAGATATTCTTGAACAGCAACAAATCTTGCACGGGGGGCGTCTGCTCCCCTCCCTGAAACCAAATCTTTTCAGGTTGGGGTCCGCGGCCAAATACACATTTCATTTGGGGGTCCTTTGAACTTGACAAGAAAAAGGTTCGAGAACCACGGCATGTAAAGTAAGACGGGGGTCAGTCAAGTCAAACAGTGTGGTAGTAGTTAAGTCGGTCAAAAGTCAGAAAGTAAGTAAGTACTGCATGTCAAACAGAAAGACAGGAGGAAAACAGTAGCGTTGTTTTGATTTCCTGACGGAGGCTAGACTAAACACCAGATTACAGAACACCGGCTTTCCCCCATCTCCTCCGCCTACCCTGGTCCACTCCCTACTATAGGGATGGTACGATATGAACATTTCATATCACGATTATTGTGACCAAAGAAATTAACGATATTATCGCGATAAACCAAATATCCCCAACATCCATTATGCTGGGGTGGAACATTTGCCAAAAAACAGCCGATCTACAAGCTCACAACGCGTCGCCTTGCGACGCGTTGTGAGCTTGTTTTTGGCAAAGAGATTTGGTAGAGAGTGAAATAAAGACCAGTGCGTATGCCGAATATTATAAGTACGTTTTACCAATAGAGGGTTTAAATGGTACTGGATATGCAGCTCGGCAAAAAATGTTGCATATCAGGATACATTTAAACTCCACGATACGATTAGTGAGTGTTTTTTATCACAATAAACGATAATATCGCTTATCGTCCCATCCCTACTCCCTACCATCCTGTCTCTGACCTTGGCTGCTCTTTTGAGCAGTGTTGATATTGACATCATATCTTTGATTTTGTCTTCTGATGATATCAACACTGCTTTTTGAGCACCACAGAGTGCTGTGTGACCACGTAAAGAGTAAGGAGACTACTTGTGTAGTGATAACGGATGCTTTTAATAACTAAAATCTAAGGAAAGACAAGAAAACACACGTCACTATTCCCGCTGGCAATGCACAAACTAAAAATACAGTAAGTTAGTGAGTATCAGCGCCTTGTATTTGATCGAGAGTTCTGCCAATGTGAGGTCAGAAACAGCGTCATGCAACTGGAAATGCCACTATTTCCCCCTAGACTCCAATGCATTCCATAAACCTCTGCTTCAGGGCTTTGTCACTATTCGCCAATAGATGTTTTTATAATTTTTATCCCACGATTTTCCCACCCATTTTCACCCAGTGCCAATTACCTATGTAATCCTGGGCTCTGCTCTCCCTCTGCCGCGCCTGGGGAGACAACGGACTGACCTCATGCTTCCTTCAATGCATGAGTAGTCCAAGTTGTTTCTTTTCACCTGACAGGGGGGATTTCCCCGGGATGGACGTAGCGCGTGGAAGGAACACGTTATTCCAACCAGTTACTTTCCCCTCCATCAGGCGCCCCGGCTGGCCAGGGGGAGGCATTATTGAGACCAGGATTACTGCATGTTTTTGTGAGGGTATCAACCCTAGGAGACACAGGGAGAACATGCAAACTCCACACAGAAAGGCCCTATCGCCGACCCCACCTAGGCCAGGGTGCGGGCGCTGATGACGCGGAGGGAGAAACACGCCCCCAGCACCCACAGGGTCCCCCGGCGGGAATCGAACCCAGGACCTTCTAGCTGTGAGGCAAAGCGCTAACCACTGCGCCACCGTGCCCCCACTCGCCAATAGATGTGTATGTAAAATACCTGTGATGATGAAGTGAACGTAGAGACAGCTCAACTCTCCCAATTGACGGCTCTGGTGCGTATTAGTCAGTTAGTAAGCGTTTACATCTGAATAACGGTCTCTTGGTCCCCTCTGCAGTTATTAACCCATGTAGTCCTGCATCAGTGTCACTCTACCACAACCACTTTAACCAATATTTTATGCTCTAACTATTAAGAAATAGCAGATATACAAGCTCGCAGCGAGCTTGTAGATCTGCTATTTTTGAAAACTCCTGAACATTTGTGTCTTTGAATATTTTTCCCCGATTTTATAAATGTCTTCTAAATCCTCCTTCTAAATCAGTGGTTCTCAAACTTTGTCATGTCAAGAAGCCCCCAAAATCACATGCATTTGGCCGCGGACCCCCGATCTTAAAATATGTTGTTCCAGGGACCCCCCCAGAAGCAAATAATTGAGTTACAAATGTTCACTTTTAAAAAGATATATTCAAAGACTTGCTAAAAAAAAATAAAAAATCTAAATTTTTCAAAAATAGCAGATCTACAAGCTCACAGCGCGGCACTCGGTGCCGCGCTGTGAGCTTGTATATCTGGTATTTTTTTTCAGTAGTTAAAACATAACATAATTCTCGGACTAAATAGGTTAAGGAACCTCAAGAAACACCTGTGGAACAATCGGTGCTTACTAATATTCAAATCAAAGGACTCGGCACAGACAGCTGTGCAATTTGTATATTTGCAAAGTTTACATCTTTATTCTGTGATTCGCTAAGACATATTATCGGTCATTTTATTTGGCGGCGATCCAGCGAGTATAATTGTCCCATAAGCATTCATGGTGAGACGGTGTTAATTTCCCCACAGTAATTGGACATTCCCCACTGTAAACGTCCACATCAGATGGTCCCACTGTCTGACATCATATCAATGTGTTCATGCCAGACTAATGAAGCAGAGCACCTGGTGTCTGATCCTGTCTTTCACATACAGAGGAAGTGGTTCTCAAGGTCCCCAGCTAATTTAATAATTATCGGTTTAACAACTTTAGCCATGTTTTACACTCTATTAATACTTGGGATGCCATTATTTTTGTAATTATTTGGATACAGAGTGCCACCAAATCACTGCGTTTTATTTTGAAGAGCCCTGGAAGCCACGATCGTGTCCATGTTGTGGAAATTCACTAAATCCGGAAGTAGACCGGGATGTTTACTTTCACTCGGAAATAAACATTTCTAACCGCGGCCAACAGTCGCGGAAAAAAAGTGTTTCTGGGCGATCTAAGTGTTTTTGGAAGTAGACTCCGAGATAAAGCCGTTTCTTTGCAGCAGCAATGAATAGTTGCCTATGGAGATTACACGCTTCCTGATGATGGCGGCCCAGTTGCATCATGGGATATGAAATTCTTTTGCTCGACAGCCGCCGCAGCACCCGAAATGTATATAGGGCTGAAGTGGTCAATGTATGTTTTTGGAGCCGTGTGCAAAGCACATGAGCTCCCTGTGCACAGCTTTCAGCTTTTGTCCCGTCTAGTGGGAAAAGGATGTTTCGTTGAGTTCGAACAGTACCTTTTATGACCACACATGTTAAGGGAGGGGCGCTGTTTTCAGGCCAGGCCAGGCCAGGCACACACACACACGCACACACACACAGGGGGGAACACATAGAATCAAAAACATAGATCTGGAAGTGCTCAAATTCACGGCTCCACTTCGAACCAAGGTTTGATTTTTAATAATAATCCAAATCTAGAAAGTAACTAGTAACTTGTTTTCAAATAAATGTAGAGGAGTAAAAGTACAATATTTGCCTCTGAGATGTAGTGGAATAGAAGTATTGGGAATACACAAGTAAAGTACAAATACCTCAAAATTGTACTTAACAAACTTGGTGCCAAACACGAGCTTCCCAAGTTTGTAATAGGCCTTGCCAAACACGTGTTTCCCGAGTTGGCCATTTTTGAGAAAAAAAACTCACCCTACTTCCTACTTCGGCATGATCGCGATCGCGAAATGCATGTTTGTTAGCCTATATCTTTTGAATGCCTGAGCGGATTTATTTTCTTTGAAAGCTGTGAATGGGGTGCACAGACACGTGTGGTGCATTATCCGTGCATGACCCGTGCACATCGTGCACATTAAAGCTTCCAGTGCCAGCCCCTAGAGGGCACCAAAGAATGCCAGGGTTTGTCCCATAGGCGAGCGCATTAGCATCCGGGGACTCACGTTGCAGTGACGCGCGTGCTCACGTTCGTGCACGTCATGGAAAGGTCCCGGATGATAATGCTAACAGAATAGCTATTCCCATTTTGTCATTTTAAAGATCATTTTTCTGCGATTTCGCCGTAAATAAACCTCGGCGCGCATCCCTAAAAACACAATCCAGAGATATGGGCCTCCAAAGATGTGGTTTTTCATTGGATTCGGCGGCGATTCGCGGCGCCGTTCGCGGGTAACGGCCGGCATGGCGGCCCCCGGATTTGGAACACTGGATTTTAAATTTAGGCTCAGGCTTCAGAAGGCCTCGGATCATTTTATTCATTTCATTAAAAAAGCCGAACATGTTCGGGATAGGCACACTGGACTACGTTCCGGAAGCGGCGCTGAACATTTGGTGAACATTGGGGGGCTCAAAAATGTATTTTAAACCATTTTTAATGGAATATATCGTCGGACCATGTAAAATGGCTAGCTGGCTAGCGTAGGACGAGCCAGGACCACCCACGACTCTACAAGCAGCTCAGGGTAAGTCAATTCATTAAAAAAAAATTGTATTGGATTGAAATAAAGCCGAACATGTTCGGGATAGGCACGGTAAGATTTTAAAGATTTTGGCAATGGAAGACATTGAAGATTTTAATGTTTAGCAACAAAAAGGTTAAGTACAGTCCTTGAGTAAACATATTCATTTACTTTACACCACTGGTGAGCAAGTTGCTAATGCAACACAAAGCAAGGGAAAGGTAACTAAGATAGAAATTACTGTGTTGGGTCTTTCTTATAGGGTCTTTCTTATATGCTAAATATATCGTCGTTGTCGGGTGGAAACCTTGTATGTCCAGAACCGTTTGTTTTGTATTTTTCATTTTGAAAATGATTTAAACTAGTGAAAACAGCGGATCTACAAGCACACAACGCCTCACGCCGCGAGGCGTTGTGTGCCTGTAGATTTGCTGTTTTCACTATTTTTGTGTGACGGTCTTGTATGATGAAGCAGGGCTTTACTTTAAGAAAATATTTACAAATTTGAAACTTGGAGTTACGAGGTTTCTGCCCGACAGTGACGATAATATTGTGGAGTCCTTGAGGATTGTTGAAATATGCTAAAGGTCCAGAGCTTTTTTTTTTTTTTAAAGTTGCTTTAACTCAGCTCTGAAAATAGCACAAGATCGAAGCAATGTAGGTGAAATGTAATGTCAAGCCAATGCTTGGCCTCGCCTTGAAAAGAACTAAGATTATAAACAGATTGTCAAGAACTAAAAGTGATAAAACAGACAGACAGACACACATTCACAAAATAAATCACTCTGTCCACGTTGTTTGTTCTCAAACAGCAAACAATACCACGATGATAGCATGATGATGAAGACAATACAAACGTTTCAATGGTCCTTGTTGTTAACAGCACTATAGGATTAGAATCAGGGAGTGTTGGGGTTGGGTTAAGGAAGTAGTGCTTAGCATTGGGCTTAGGTTAAAGGACAACTTTGTTTTTTTTACAACAAGGGTTCATATTTTAGATATGAGAAATTTAGAGAAAAGAAAAGATGAGTGTTAAAATGTTTTCATTTACTGCTTTCTATAGTTTTAGTGATTTTAATGACTTTTATTTCAGTGGGTGGGTGCATGCGTACAAGTGGTAAAATGGTAAATGGTGCATTTATATAGCGCTTTTATCCAAAGCGCTTTACAAAGATTGTGCATTACATTCACCCATTCACGCACACATTCATACACCGGTGGCGGAGTAAACCATACAAGGCACCAACCTGCTCACCGGGAGCAACTAGGGGTTCAGAGTCTTGTTCAAGGACTCTTCGACATTAACTCAGGGGGAACCCGGATTCGAACTGGGAACCCTTCGTGCTCTAATAACGGTTTCTCTACCCCTGAGCTATGCCGCCCCTAGTGGCACGGAGTGCCATGCTGCGAGCTTGTAGATCTTATTGACCCGATTCTATAAATGTCTCCTAAATTCTATAAATGTCTCCTAAATCCTAACAGGTTTCGGAAAAACGTATGTTTCTTTGTCAGTGTGGTGCTCAAACTTTTTCACGTCAAGGACCACCAAAATGATATGCATTTGGCCATGGACCCCCCATCTCAAAATATTTAGTTCCAAGGACCCCCCAGAAGCAACATTTTAGTTACAAATGTTCGCTTTAAGAATACATACATTCAAAGATTTGCACACATTTTCACAACTTTTCAAAAATAGCTGATCTACAAGCTCGCAGCGCGGCACTCGGTGCCGCGCTGTGAGCTTGTATATCTGCTATTTTTCAATAGCTAAAGTCTAAAATAATACCAGGTCTTAGAGTTATGTTAAGGTTGTATTATGTACTGTAAGTGTAATAGTAATCGTGTGTTTACTTGTAAAGGACGGGCCGGTCCTGTAAGGCCTCCATAGCTTGACTCAACACTGGGCTGATATCACACGACTCCTGGGTCAGTCCTCTGCATTCATCTGGACACAAACACACAGTCATGAAGCACGTAGAAAACCTTCCATGTCCACAGAGGGACACTAGCCAGGTTGAGAAGTGCTTAGGAATCAGGACACACGGCAGTATAAATAGTAATGCATTTATATACATAGCAGCTTTATCCATAGTGCTTTACAATGTGCTTTACATTCACACACACATCAAGCACGGATGGCGTAGGAAACCATGCAAGGCACCAACACCAACCCGCTCATCGACTGGGGGTTCGGGAGGCTTTGCGAAACTGATGCCATGGATCCACTCACACGTTCCTCCACGGTATCAGTCTGGACTTCGGCCCACAGGCAGAGAGTATGAGAAATCCGAAAATGACCGGACCAATACGTTACTGCGTTTCAACTGCTGTCAGTACAGTAGATCATTTTCTGTCATTTTCTGACACCGAACTCAGGGGGAGCCCGGGATCGAACTCCAAGCGGACGCTCTACCTCCTGAGCAACTGCCGCTCAGTTATAACTGCCAATACCGACGATGTACAGTATATGGGCTCAGGGCAGGCTCTACACATCTTAACTACTACTGACACATTTACAGGAGCAGTGGATGTGGTCCTGGTGGACTGAGAAACAATGTAAAAACAGGCTGATTTAAATAGTTTATGGGAAGCAGCAGTGCGGTAGGATGTGACTGAGCTCATCAAAACTATATACTGTCTGATGTACTGTATTATTTCGCTGTACAATGGTGTCACGTGCCGAAAGTAGCAGATCTACAGGCTCACAACGCGTCGCATCGCTTTCTTTCTATTGGAAGACAGAGCCGGCTGCTTTGACCGTAATGTTGACTAACAGTGACACGGATGTCTACTTCGGCTGAGTGCAGCAATAACTTGGCTCCAACCTTAGTATATGTGAACGTGAATTCAGAGATTTTCTTCCCTACAAGCTTAGAGCGGTAAACAAACTGCACGTCGACATGTGCACTTTCCGCACGCACGTTATCATTACACCGATCGCACCGTAATGTCTAACAATCGGGTGAGTCCCAGTTGTCACTGATGGCCTCTCATCCGCCTGTCCTTGACTAAACATTAACCTGGCTAAATTGTTAGATTAGATTACACATGGAATAAAATCACACATTGCAAGGGGAAATGTTGAGGAAGCTATGGTCCCCAATCTCCCTCCTTCTGCTAAGTTGATGTACCGGTATAACAATTAGCACTTAAGTATCTGTTTGTTTATTTGTTTTTTTGTATTCTTGCTGAACTGTAGTTACACATACAAGAGGAAACTGGGATCCACAGCAGTATCTCTTAACCTATTATGTGTCCCGAGCTGTGACGCGTCCACGTTTTTCCCAATGACCTTAAGCGCAACGGTGGGGGCGCGGGGGGCTGCAAGGGAAAGGAGCGCTTGTTTTCGGTGAGGCGCGCAGTCTCAGGCGACCATGAGCCACGCGAGACACAGCCGGCGAGCAATTCGCCTTGCCGAGCGTTGCGACGCCAGCGCCGTTACCGAGTTATGTGCCGTTATGGACAGAATAGTAAATCTTTGTCCCACCGACTTTCAGCACCTCCGTGCGGTCCAAGTGAACACAGCAAAGCGCTCTCTACCTCCTTGCCCATCACTGGCCCCCACCGTTGTGCTCAGGGTCCCTGGGAAACGCCAGGTCGCTCTACTGTGACCTAAAAGTAGGCCGCAAAACGTTCTGTTATTTAATATCGGGGCTGACGTGGATTCAAAGGTTGAATGTCTCCATTCCGACATGTCTCCTTTTCCGACATATCTCCATTCCGACACTAACCCTATCTCTAACCCTAAACTTAACCTCTATGGAAGTGTCGCCACTCCGACAATAAGAAGTCAATGTCGGAATGGCGACATGTCGGAAATGGAGAGCAGTCACCGGATTCAAAACCAGTTGAGAGAGTTGGATACAAAAGAAAAGGCTTGGATACATTTTTTATTTCTATGACAAAATTGTTGATTTCCTTTCCCCATTTGAAGGCAAAGCATAATAGTGCATAGTTAAAAGGTTCAATCTATCTTCCCGATTATAACAGGGGGTAGAGTGATTCAGTGGGTAGAGTGGTTCAGTCTTGCAGTGGATAAGGGGGTAGAGTGGTTCTGGCCACTTGGCAACCATAAGGTTCCCAGTTCGATCCCAGGCTCCCCCAAAGTTAGTGTCAAAGTGTCCTTGAGCAAGACTCTGTCTGAAGCCCTAGTTGCTCCCGATGAGCAGGTTGGTGCCTTGCGTCATGGTTTCCTCTGCCATCGGTGTATGAATACGTGTGTGAATGGGTGAATGTAATGCACAATCTCTGTAAAGCGCCTTGGATAAAGTCGCTATATAAATGCACCATTTACCATTTAACAAAACATATAAAACATTCTACCAAACACAGAACGCTGGTATACAGTACATAGTTTGTGACACTCTGGTGAGATTGTAGATTGTCTATTTCGTCATTGTCGGGCAGAAACCTGCCAATCTCCAAGTTTCAAATGTGTACGTTCTTTCAAAAAGTAAAGCCCTGCTTCATCATACAAGGCCGTCGCACAAAAGTAGTGAAAACAGCCGATCTACAAGCACACAACGCGGTGCGAGGCGTTGTGTGCTTGCAGATTGGCTGTTTTCACTAGTTTAAATCATTTTTAAAATGATAAATACAAAACAAACGGTTTTGGACATACAAGGTTTTCTCCCGACAACGACGATTTTCAGCACTCGACAAAGTCCAAGTCAGGCTTTAGAAGCGTGGCCCCTGCCACCCGGTGGCTACAATCGGGGATGAAGTGAGCTAAGCTCTGAGGTGCGCCTCGGTTTGATTACAGTGACACCACCGGGTCACGGTACAATCTGCTCCATCTCAGCCCTGTCTGGGTGGGTGGTCTAGAGGGTGGTCCCATACTCACTCTGGGCCCAGCGGTAGAGCTGCTCATAAGACGTCTCCTGTAACACGGCCATCTGCTCCATGATCTCCAGCCTGGAAAGCAGCATGCAAACCACAGCATTACACCTGTCATTTCCACTGCAGGATCACAGCTAAAGAGAGCCACTCCGTGTGCCAATGTTCCATGCGATCAGGGGTCATGATTCAACATGTCCGTACACGGGACAAATGTGTCTGTGGAAAAGACTTGGCCCTGTCTGTGTTAAACTCACTTTGGTTTTTACACAAACCATTAATCTTATTTCGATCATAAGACCCAATTACTGAATGTCAAGTCTCCAGGTTTTTCTTCAGAATGTGTATTACACTGATTTACTATGACACTATGCATGAAACATTTTGAGTCCACTAGTATTGTGGTTCTCAAATGTCTTATTTGCAAGGACCACCATAACTCAAAGTTACAGACCATTCAGGGATATCTCTTAATGTGTTTCTGGTAATACTAGTAAGACACCTCAGGGCGACATGCGACCTTGCCCTATCTGACCAGTGATGTATATCGGACCAGTAACCCATATCCCTGTACTGTATATAGTACATCCCTTTCATGACAGGTCCCTGTCTTCTTCTTCTTCTTTCGTGTATCATCGTCCTTGATGATTGGTTGACAACATTTTATTTCACAAGATTTCTTGTTACTTAGGGGAGGCCATGGGGTCTGAACCAGCTGCACAGATATGGGCTGTCATCCTCCATGGTCATTCCCATATGAAGTCCTGTTAGATATGGGCTTAATATTGATGACATCAGGGATCTCCATATATGCGCATAAAAGGGATTCTGTTAGAGTGGTTCCCATGACATCACAACATAAAATATATTTTATGCCCATACATGGAGATCCCTATCTGAACCAGCCACACATATATGGGCCATGTCTTGGCCATCTGGCCAGTGAGATGTAAGCCTGGCAGCAATTATGAAGTCTAAATGGCAAACGGAAATTAAGTTTGAATTCATATGTTCCAGTCTTCAATGCCAAAAACACAATTAAATCGTCAAGTGTGACAATTAATCGTCAATTAAACTGTCTGATCGTGACAGCTCTAGAAGTAGCGTTGTTTCTCTCACCCTGCTGTTTGCTGGTTGGTCCGTAGAAGGATCTTGATGTCCTCGTGGATGTGTCTGACTCGGCTGAGAGCTTTGAAGAAATCCTGCAGAGCAGAGTGGGATGTACGTTGCATGATGGAACACTTTTTTATAGTCCATAAGAGTTCTCAACCTTTTCAAATCATTCTTTTTCTACCACTTTTTCTAGTCACGTGTTCAAATACTGGATTGTGATTGGCTTAAAACAGTGGTAAATCAGGCAACTCCAGTGACTTTCTCAAAGTCCCCGGATGCGTTGTCATGCTAATGAGGCACATTTCCGAGATCAATGCGCCTCACAACTGTCAGAGTCGGACCACAACGCATCCGGGGACTTTCAGAGTCGGAACACCTTTCCTTTTTAAATAAACTTTATTGAAATTTTGCAGGTTTTACAATCATTTCAAGCAATCAAACAGGCATATGAATACATTCATTTTAAGCAGTAAAAAGGCATATGAAAACAATCATACAGTAATTACACAATTATACTACATGTAAGGGCATTACTTCTCTTTTTTTTCACTCCCTTTTTTTTTTTTACATCGAAGCCAAAAGGCCTATAAATACAAGGAAAATAAAATAGAAAAATAGAGAAAAATAGTTTTTTTTTGTTGTTTTTTTAACTACTTTTTAAAGTGCCAAAAGGTGCCATGGCTTGAGTATTTTTTTGTTTTGAGTCCAGTGTTCTTTGTCTTTTCAGTTCAGTTCTTATCTGCTTGAACACAACTTCCCCAGATATGGTTTCCTGGTGAATCACCATGGCACATCTAGTGTTCCACAACTTGTTTACCACAGTGCAAATCACAGACCAATAGAAGTCATGATCCATAGCAGACATTTTTTCCTCAAACAAACCATACATAACAGCGTTATAAGTCACCTTGATTTTAAACACCTTTCCCCAACCAACAATGACCATGGTCGCGGGCGTCCTATGTTTACTAGCGAATGTCGCCGATTTATTCCATTATTGATAGGACAGTAGACTGACAGGAAAAGGGGGGAGAGATGGGGAATGACACGCAGCCCTGCACTGACCTGATCAGTGCAGGGCTCCTTGTGGTCTGTAAGATCAGTGCAGGGCTCTTCTTGTGGTCTGTATCAAAGCAATTATGCTTCTCCACTGTCAAATAGGCCAAGATGATGGCCATTGTTAATAAATTGATAATGGATAATTAAAAAAAAAAGAGCAATAATTATTAGGGATGGCCGATATTATCGGCATATAAAAACGTTTGTATGACCCTCCACTGGACACAAATAAAATTTGCTGACCTTCCCTTGGACTAAATTTAGAAAGGCATGACCCTCCCCTATTTTTCTCCAGGGGTACCCTTCTTTAAAAATCGACCTGTACCTAAGTAATGCAGATGTTTAACAATAATTTAACTCTTGAGGATGGATCCATTTGGTTTCACTTCACGATCACAAGAGTTAAAGCTCTATAAGGGTTCATTTGGTTAGCTGGGGACCACCTGAAACTCCCTCAAGGACCACTGGTGATCCCCCGACCACTGGTTGAGAACCACTGCTGTAGTATTGATCAATACTACAGCATTTTAAAAAAAAAATAAAAAAAAGAAGAACAACATGAATATGAGAGTTTAGGTACCTCGGTCACGGGTGCGTCCCGAGTCCTGCGTAGTGTGGCCATCTCCTCACTGGACAGCTGGAACTTAGCCAGGAAGGCCTGGGCCACCTGAGATCTGACCTCCAGACGATGACTAGAGGGGCCAAGAGGAGAAAGAAACATGTGCTTGAGTCTCTGAAACAGTTGTTGATTTTGACAGCACATTTTTAGAATTGGAGTTTTAGATATAGTTTTTCTTTTTAATAATTTTTTATTTTGTTTTAGTCTATATTTTAGTCATCTGAAATGTTTTGTTTTAGTCAAGTTTTAGACGGTCGACTAAATATCATAAGATTTCAGTCAGCTAAATCTACAGTGGGTGGCAGTGGCTCAGGGGTAGAGAAACCGTCATTAGAACACGGAGGGTTCCCGAAGGGTTTCCAGTTCGATCCCGGGCTCCCCCAGAGTTAGTGTCGAAGAGTCTTTGAGCAAGACTCTGAACCCCTAGTTGCTCCCGGTGAGCAGGTTGGTGCCTTGCATGGTTTCCTCCGCCATCGGTGTATGAATGTGTGTGTGAATGGAATGCACAATCTCTGTAAAGCGCCTTGGATAAAGGCGCTATATAAATGCACCATTTATTTACCATTTACAGTTGATTTTGTCAAGAAAATATATGTGGCGGCGTGATGCCATAATTTTACACTTGGTTTGCGTGCTGAAAATAGCCAATCTACAAGCTGTAGACAAAATTGTCAACGTATTTAGTCTTATAGTTTTAGTCATCATACCTCAGTTTTTATTTAGTTTTCGTCAGTGAAAAAGGGTAGTCGATGAAACAGTTTTCCTCATAGTTTTTCAACACTAGAGAGGCCTCCGTCCCTCACACTGGTCTGTGGTTAAGGAAACATCGTCTAGTCACACTTTTACAGGGTCCGATTCATTCCATCCATGTGCTTTGAGATGATTTATTTCAGGAGAGTGGGTGGTCCTGGTCCACACTCCTTCTTTGTGTCTTTATTTTTAGGGGTGCAACAGTCAATCAAACCTAAACCTGTACAAGCCTGCAGTGCAGCACAAAGTGACGAGCTGTGAGCTTGTACGTCTGTTATTTTATGAATAGCCCAAAGGAAAAATATACATCATCTAAAATAACACAGATGCTTTCCCCGTTTTTTAATGGGTTAATAAAATAATCGAGTAGTAATTGACCCCTAATATTTTGTGCATAAATATCATCATTATTGGCACAAAGTTTTTTTAAAATAGATAGAATAATACCTAAGAAAATAATAATATTAGGGATGGATAAGTTCCATCCCTAATCATTTCTGTGACACATACCCGTTGTGCTCAAAATTATTCAACCCCCTCTGAAAATTAGGTTTATTTTAGCCACTGTTATTTGACTTTGAACTTGTGAACTTGTGAACTATGCTCAAAACCGTACTTTTTGGAACATTCAGTGTCTTTACAATTGTTTTATATCCTTTTCCTTTTTTGTACAAAGCAATAATCTCTTCTCTGAACCTTTCTGACCATTCCTTAGACTTAGCCATGTTTTTAACTGCTCTAATCACAGTCAACAAGTCAACAAACTTCTAATCAGGCCAGGTTGCACATCTGATCTTCTGATGCAACTATTTATGCCCTTGATTAGTCGATTGCAGTTGATTACAGATGTTTTCAGGTCTAATTAAGAGTTGAATAATTGAAAGTGAAAGTGGCATTGAAAGTGCCATTTAGCATTGAATTTGGAAAATAAACACAACACATATTATGTTCTGTTGAGCTATTTACATTGTTCTTGTATGATTTATTTCATTCCGTTAAGTTTGTGAATTTAGCCAATAAACCAGATTTGCAGAGGGGGGGGGGGGGAATAAAAGGTTTTTTGCACAATGGTAGGACTAGAGTGGGAACATTCATTGTTTTTTTAAATATTTTTCCTTTTTTCCCTGACTATATCTACTGCATAGTACTGTGTTCTATCCATCTGTCTTTCAATGTTATATGAGACACTTCAATGGTTTCCCATGGAAATAAGCTTAGTCTTTTCTAGGATCTCCTTTTAGTAGACCATGTACCAGTGAACTGTACCGTCATGAAACTGTACCTTTTCCTATGCAAACTTCTAATAAAGTCTTCAATCAACCAATCAATCTGTGCATGAAATGTAATGATTTAGGTTCACCACTAGATGGCAGCGATACCCCTAAGCAAGTCAGCCAGACGTTCATCATCATCATCATCATCATCATCAGAGAGGGGAGGGGAGGGGTGGACGTGGGAGGAGGGAAGTGTAAATAAGATACTGTTTGCAGACACAGAACAAAAAGCCAGGCAGAAAGAAAAGAAGCCCCTGAAAGAGAACCATTATAATACAGGCGAGGTTATACAGTGTCCGAGATCTCTCGACACTATCAATAACAAACCACTGTAGATCCCTATCCGTGTCCCTATTAATTTCTCTGCACAACAATAGCGGCCATGGTAACCGTCCCAGACGAGCGGAGAACTTTGTCACGGGATAGGAGGAGGAGGAGGAGGACAAACGACCCAGGCTCCCGCAGTCTGTCTTCCTCCTCTGTCTGCGACCCGGCGTTTGAGTCTGAGGCCTTGAGCTAGATGCAGAATAGACCCACATTTAGAGTTGACATTAATTTATAACTCAAATCTTTACTTCTGGGGGTCCCTGGAACAAAATATTTTGCAATGGGGGTCCGTGGCCAAATACATATCATTTTGGGGGTCCATGACATGACAAAGTTTTTAGAACCACTGATAGCAACATACATTCTTTTCAGAAAACTGGATTTAGAAGACAAAACATTGATACATGTATGTGAACCTGCCGTGCCGCTCAGTAAAGCTTCTCAAACTTTTTACGCCAAGTACCACCTCAGAAAATATGTGTCTCCCCAAGTACCACCATATACCGGTATGTTAAAATACAGGTGCATAGACCCACCCCATATATGCACAGTTAACACAGGTGGCCAATTTATTCCTTGAATTCATGAAGATTTTTTTTAGTTTTTGTTGCATTTCTAAGCCAATAATTTGATGACCGGGTCATCAAACAGATTTATCTATTTGTGAACTTCCCATGCAAACTGATGATATTTCTGATGTGATTAATCCATTCTCAAATCCTCTATTAACGGCTAGGTGTGCCCTCATGCTCATTTCAGCACAGCTGGAGAGCCTATTTCAATCAATTGCTTGGTCAGAAGAACTACCTGTAGTATAATGTAAATATTTCACTCTACTTATATATTTCTTCTTATTTTTGGGAGACTCCTCTGAGTACCACCAGAGGGATGCCCATGTAGCCTGGATCCAGCCTGTTTGCTCCGTTCCACATTTTGTATTGTCTCTACGCATGTGATGCGTAGAGACAATACAAAATGTGGAACGGAGCAAACAGGCTGGATCCAGGCTAATGCCCATGTACCACCAGTGGTACATGTACCACAGTTTGAGAACCACTGCTTTAAACCAAATGAACACATTTTGACTAGCACAACTGATAATGAATAGAAAACAACAGGCTGTACAGTACTAATATGCACAACATATTGACATAAATACTGGACCTTTAATGTCAGTGTTTTCTAATAAAAATGTTGTTGTCGATTAAAGGGGGTACTTGGATATAGTAATCAGAGAAAGGGGGTACTGAAGCCCAAAAGGTTTGTGGTTAAGGAGTCGGACCCCTGCAAGAATTATATGTATTTGGCCGCGGTCCACCATCTCAAAATGTTTTGTTCCACGGATGGACCCCCATCGCAAAGTATTTTGTTCCAGGGACCCCCAGAAGCAAAGATTTGAGTTAAAATTGTTCACTCTAAATGTGGGTCTATTCTGCATCTAGCTTAAGGCCTCAGACTTGTTGGCAAACGCCATGTTGGCCTCTGTCTGTGCTCTGCCCACACCTCTCGTCTGCGTTCCCAAATAGTACTCATTTTTTTTTTTACTTAAGTAAAAGTATCAATACTGCAATGTAAGAAGTAGTCTTGTTACAAGTAAAAGTCCGGAATTCAAGTTAGTACCAAAAGTATAAAGTACTACTACTCATTGTGCAGAATGTCCGTTTCACAGTTTCCAAATGTGTAAAAATGTTAGCAGAGCTACAAGCTCACAATGCATTGTGATCTTGTAGATCTGCTATTTTCAAATGGCCGAAATGTATTGGGCTGAAGTGGTCAATGTAGGTTTTGTAATAATAATCAAAATCCACAAAGTAACTAGTAACTAAAGTTTTCAAATAATCGTAAGTGAATAAAAGTACAATAGTTGCCTTTGAGATCTAGTCGAGTATTGAAAATTGGACACACTCCAGTAAAGTAAAAGTACCTCAAAATTGTACTTGGGTACGTACAGTGCTTGAGTAAATGTACTTAAGTTACTTCAACACCACTGCTCCATGCCCCTCACAGTCGGAGTCCTCTGTGAAGACAGAGCCAGGGTGGGTCGGTAAATCTTTGCTGTTGTCTTTGTGAACAAGAGGAAACCTCACATTATCCCACCATTCACTGGTACCACATTCAGCACATCGGGCCCCAAACTGAATGAAGGACAAAACGGCAGTAAATCTGTTAAACAGGGCTTTCGCTTGGCAGGAGAAGCAGATCTGTGGATATAAAGCACTAAAGAAATATGTGTATTTATATTTGTGGCACTGCATTGATAGGTAGCTAGTTCCCAATGTATGAATGAATGGACCATTGTATAGTCAGGGGATATCTTTAGAAATAGTGTCAAATCCTGGAATAAATTCCTTACCAAAAGAAATCTTCACCAAAGTGTTTGTAAAGGTGTCTAGTAACACATCTCACAAAGACTGAAATTCAGTTTCCCTAGGAAAATCTTTGACAGCTAGGGTAATTCTGGTTCTCATTCACTCACTATACACTACACTATAGGGGAAAAAAGATCACTCCCAAAAAATATGCTTTAAGTGGGATGTGAGGGGTCTAACTAGGTGTTTTTAATTATTCTGAATCCATTGCAAGCATTTGTTTTTCACCAAAAACATTCCTTGGGCTAGAAATGGACCCCCATACCACTGTGAAAAGTGATGACTCATCACTAAACCATCATTCTATGGGCTGTTTTTTGCCCAATGAATGTTTTTTTGTGCAAAACAAATGCTTGCAATGGATTCAGAATAATTACAAACACCTAGTTAGACCCCTCACATCCCACTTAAAGCATATTTTTGGGGAGTGATTTTTTCCCCTATAGTATAGTGTATAGTGAGTGAATGAGACCCATAATTACCCTATCTGTCAAAGATTTTCCTAGGGAAACTGAATTTCAGTCTTTGTGAGATGTGTTACTAGACACCTTTACAGACACATTGGTGAAGAAATGTTTTGGTAAGGAATTTATTCCAGGACTTTTTAAGATATCCCCTGATTATGTAAGCACAAAGAGTTCAAAACTCGCTTAGAAAAGCGCTATGAAATTGCAATCCATTATTATAGTAGGCTACTTTAAGTATTACAATTTGTACTGTTGTCATGACTTTCTTTTCTCTACACTTTATATATTTATAAGTGTTTGTTTTATAACATTTATAACATAATATTCATAACAGGAAAAACTCTTGGTTCACTCTGACATTGGGTCTATCATGATTGTGTAATAAAAATGTTGTTGTCGATTAAAGGGGGTACTTGGATATAGTAATCAGGGAAAGGGGGTACTGAAGCCCAGAATGTTTGTGGTTAAGGAGTCGGACCCCCGCAAGAATTATATGTATTTGGCCGCGGACCCCCATCTCAAAATGTTTTGTTCTGCTCTGACATTGGGTCTACCATGATTGTGTAATATTATATATCTTTTCTCTTTTGTGTTGTCCAGAACCCTGAGGGGATGTTTCCGGCAAGTCTGGGCCCCATATTAATGTCAGGGGCCCCCCTCTGCTGCCCCTCTCTGGCCCCCGTGAGAATGAATCATTATCACTTTTCACCGCTTTTACGACAGGACAGTCAATAGCCTCCCCACCCCTTTCTTTCTTTCTGTCTTTCCTTCCCATTTGCATTTTATCTAATGGAATGGAATTACCCAGAGCTCATGGTAGATAGATATCCGCGATTATGAAAAAAATGTAAACTCACAATGTGTGGAAATACGCCGGGGGGGATTTATATTCTTGGCGTTCCGATAATGTGCACAAGAAATCTGCTTTGCGAGATGAGCTGTGATCACACATACTGTACTGCAGTGTTTCTCAACCACTGTGCCGGGGGACCTTTGGTGCGCCCCTGAGAAGGGTCAAGTGTGCCCCTTGAAACTGCTTGAAAGCCAGTATTGTATTTATCATTTTAAAAATGATTTAAACTAGTGAAAACAGACGATCTACAAGCACACAACGCCTCGCACCGCGAGGCGTTGTGTGCTTGTAGATTGGCTGTTTTCACTACTGTTGTGCAACAGCCTTGTATGATGAAGCAGGGCTTTACTTTGCGAATAACCGTACACATTTAACTTGGAGATACAAGGTTTCTTCCCGACAGTGACGATATTTACACCCCCATATTATGTTGGTGTGCCCATGGATTCTTGGGACATGAAAAGTGTGCCCATGCAGAAAAAAGGTTGAGAAACACTACTGTACTGTACTGTACTGTACTGTACAGCACACACACACACACACACACACACACACACACACACACACACACACACACACACACACACACACACACACACACACACACACACACACACACACACACACACACACACACACACACACACCCTCCTCTTGACGGCTCGAGTCAGGCTTGCCTCCAGGGCACCACGCCATAAATACTGCAAGGAGTACAAGACCAATCCCCCCCCACCCCACAACCCTCCCCAAATTGTGAGAAATGTTCCAACCATCAGATAAGGAAGGAGTGGGAAAAACTGCGGTAGCGTTTACAAGTGAGAGTTATAAAAGCCATGAGAGAGAGAGAGAGAGAGAGAGAGAGAGAGAGAGAGAGAGAGAGAGAGAGAGAGAGAGAGAGAGAGAGAGAGAGAGAGAGAGAGAGGAGACGGAGCAGGAAGGAAGGAAGGAGGGTTTTCTTTTTTAGGTTTGAGGGAGAGCTGAAGCGGAACACAGGAGAGGAGATCTGATTTCTCCCGTGTCAATATTTGTATCAGAGCCAAGGCAGCTCACCAGGGACGTGCTGGCCATTGGGAAAAGCGGGACAACTCCCGAACGGCCGGTTCATTCCCGGGCCGGTCCAGGCCGGCCATTAGGAAAAAAATTGAAAATAAAATGTCGGCCTTCGTTCCATTTTGGGGGCTGGGCGGCCAACAAAGTAAATCGTCGCTGTCACGCAGAAACCTCGTATCTCCAAGTTTCAAATTTGTAATTTTTTTCGCAAAGCAAAGCCCTGCTTCATCATACAAGGCCGTCGCACAAAAGTAGTGAAAACAGCAGATCGCGAGGCGTTGTGTGCTTGTAGATCGGCTGTTTTCACTAGTTTAAATCATTTTTAAAATGATAAATACAAAACAAACGGTTTTGGACATACAAGGTTTCCAAATATAACTCATGTATTTGGCCCACTGGCTTGTCACTTGTCATGATCTGAAATGGCAAAGTAGCAGCAGCGCTATAGAGAGAGATCACGCCATGAGGGCCTCTCCAACTCTTTTTCCCGGGCTGAATCAGGGGCCCAACACGTCCCTGCAGCTCAGAGAGAGATAACATCTCCCACATTGCAGGGCCTGCTAGACCAGGGATTCTAACTCTTTTTCATTTCAAGGACCCCCGGTTTGATATGCTTTTAAGTGAAACAGACACATGAAATTAATGTATGTGTATATCATTTATATACGCCTTCCGTGCAAACTCTTCACCCCATTTCCTTATTCTGCACAATTCCCATTGCTGCTAAAGAGTTTTTACCCTACCTGCCTTAAGAGTTTTTTTTTAATCATACCTGCCATACTTAATTTTTTTTAAATTTTATCTTACCCATAATTTTCTTGTTTTTCTTTACATCCATCATTATGATTATTATTATTAGTTGCGACAGTAGGTAGACAGTAGTACGTTTACTATGAAAACCGGCGCATCTTGTCCACGTATCTCCGTACGTCACGCCTGACACTGTGGTTCTAAGGGTTTGTTTGTGGTTCTATGGGTTTGTCGCTCTGACATCATGCTCTGATGTCACTGTGATGTCAGGGGAACCACTCTTAACAGAATGGGTTTGTCGCTCTGACATCACGCTCTGGCTTGATGACCCTTCTATGCCCATATATGGAGATCGCTGATGTCATCACGAGTCACACTTGCAAATTAATTACGTCCTTGTCCGTTTTATGCCCATATATGGAGATCCCTGTCCCGATGTCATCAATATTAAGTGCATAACTGGGAATGCTCATATAAGGGCATGTTCTGACGTCACATTGTTGACAATCATGCAGGGGTCTGGTGCAACTGGTCCGATATACATCACTGGCCGGATGTCGCATGTCGCCCTGAGGCGTCTTACTAGTTATTCTCCCGGCGGAAGTAGCACCGTTTCATGCCGTTTCAGCCTATGGTCTTGACCAGGCTTTTCTCTTCGCAGATGAGTAAGCCTTAGACCACGGACCCACATTTGATAAACATTATCTGGGACCCCAATATAGATCATGTTCATTGATACTCTCTCAGAGTTACAGTCCCAAAATGGTCCATTTGGTTCCCAACCATCAATCATGCAGGTGCTGGGGAACGGGTGGAACGCTCTTCTAAAGCAATGGTTCTCAACCTGTGGGTTGGGACCCCCAAAGGGGTCCCCAAATTATGTTTGGGGGTCCCGCAGATATTTAGGTAGATGTTAACATTGTTTTCTCACTCAACTGTAAACAAACCAACATAAAGTTTAAGGGTATAGACTAGAGCAGTGGTTCTCAAACTGTGGTATGTGTAACACTGGTGGTACATGGGCCCCCCTCAGGTGGTACTCAGAGGAGTTTCCCAAAAATAAGGAAAAATACATACTGTAAATGGAGTGAAATATTTATACAGGTACTTCTGACCAAGCAATTGGTTGGAATAGGCTCTCCAGTCGTGCTGAAATGAGCATGAGGGCACTAGACGATTTAACGGATGAATCACGTTAGAAATATCATCAGTTTGCATGGGAAGTTCACAAATGTAGTAGCTAAATCTGTCCAATGACCCGGTCATCAAATTATTGGCATAGAAATGCAACAAAAACTAAAAAAAACCTTCATGAATTCAAGGATTAGATTGGCCTCCTATGTTAACTGTGCATAGCTGAAGGTGATGGGGTAGGTCTACGCACCTGTGCACTTGTAGAGACATAATTTTAAAAAGGTTGAGAACCACTGGACTAGAGGGTATCCGCACATTTCTAAAGTGACAATTTAAGGACTTTTTGATACCTCTATGACAAATTAAACATTGGCTAAATTGTCCAATTTTAGAGGCAGAAATTGTGAAAATAGCCGATCTACATGCTCACAACGCCTCGCAACTGTGAGCATGTAGATCGGCTATTTTCACAATAGAACTGTGTTATACAAAATGTCATTCCTCAACTGCTTGTCAAGGTGTGTGTGTGTGTGTGTGTGTGGGGGGGGAGGGATCCCAGTTGAACAATGATTATTTTGGGGGTTGCTGTCAGAAAAGGTTGAGAACCACTGTTCTAAAGGACCCCTGGAGGGGTCTGCAGTAGGGGATGGCAATATAATCGATATGGCAATACATCGCAATATAGTTTATTTGCCAATACTGTATCGATACTTCAGGCTGTAGAATCGCAAAACTTTGAGGAAAATAAAATATGTTCCCATGCATAGGAACCAATGGTAGTAGTCCGGTCCTGCCTCTAGATGTCACTGTACTATAGTAGCTACTTCCCCTTCCCACGGTTCAGGTGAGGTCTCGAGAAAATCGTTGCGAACTGGCGAAAAAACATTAGAGCAGCGTCTTCAGCTTTTAGAGCTGATATATCGCAATAGTATCGTATCATAAAGATTCGCAATATATCGTGATACTATTGCATCGTGACCCAAGTATTGTAATACGTTTTGCATCGCGAGATTCTAGCTAATATCCACCCTTAGTCTGCAGACCTCACATTTGAGAACCAGCACGCTAGAAAAAACAGTGGCAAGACCTGTTCACTCCCCTCCGGGGGCGTAAATCATCCCAATCCTCCCCGACAGGCCGCACACGCCGGCACAAAACGTGCGGGGAGAGAGAAAAAAAAAAGTGCAAACAGGGAGGTTTTGGGGCGGTCTAGGAGTGGGACGTCTTTTTCCAGAACTGTCCGGGCATGATAAACTTCCCCGCCAAGGGTGCAATTACCGAATACCAGAATGAGCTAAGCGCACATCTTTAAAAATAGGCCCTTGTGTCAAACCTCTGACAGTCAAGCATGCCAAATATTTCTGTGGCTGCTGCTGTGCAAAACGGACGTGAAAGCACTTGATGCTCGGTTTCAGCTAGCGGGTGCAGCGCGAGCAGCATGAGGGGAAATATCATGGCATGTAAAAGGTTAGTTACATAATGTTTTAAAGAACAGGGCGTGTTTGCTATGTGCGAGCTAGGGTGACAAAACAAGCAGCTGTCCTGGAGTGTACTAATGAATGGACCGCGGTGAACCCAACCCAACGGATTTAACCTACCGACAACAAGTCACACAGACTGGTATTAGGGGTGCAACGGTTAAACAAACTAATGGTTTACTACTAATCGATTTGATGAAATAACAGATTTCTTTTTAATTTTGAATTCATTTATACAACAATTACAAAAAACCATCAGTTATCAGATCTAAAAGCACACAACAAGTTGCGTGCGCTCATAGATCGTTGTTTTCAGTATTATATACTGAAAACATATTATATACATATATTATTTTGTTTCTTAATTGTTTAAAGAGTGGCCAATGTAGTTGTATGTCAATTGATTCCTCCCCTTTTGTGTGATGCTGTAGTACAGGGGTCTTCAACGTTTTCAGGCCAAGGACCCCTTAGTTGAGAGAGAGATGAAGCAGGGACCCCCACAACCTTTTCATAGATTCCATATCGTTTGACAGCACAAACATTGTGTATTTTGTCAATTTGTGTTTTCAGATATTTAACCACTTGAACCGTCGATACTTAAAGAGGTGGTGCCATGATTATTCCCCCCTCTAAAACATGATTATCAGGTATTATGATTATACTAGGAGGAAGATTTTTTCCAAAAAAAGTATACAGAAAGAGTTAAAATTGGGTTTTTATGTGGCCACACCCCCAGTTCATTAAGTATGCATGGATGTCATGGTGGGTGGTGACCCAGCTGAAGTTAGCCACACCCCACAGTGTTGGGTGAATGGTAATTAGGGGAGGAGTTGATTCTGTGATGTAAAAGTATCTGTGTTTTTAACTGACACTTTTGACCACAAGGTGGCAGCCTCCAAGAGAAAACAAACAAATACCAAGAGAATACACAATTGCTCATAAAAAACACACCAGGGGGTCCAATGATGTACTTTCAACCTCCTAGACACATGAAAAACAGAAAGAGTACAAAACTATGGCACCACCTCTTTAATAAACTTGACCTTTCACTCTGAACTTAGTCTGCTCTTTTCCCCCTCTACACCAAACCTCTTTGCCGAAAATAGCCGATCGTTGTGAGCTTGTAGATCTGCTATTTTTAGTTAAAGTTCTCAGAATATGGATGCTAGGGTTCAAGTGGCTAATATTAAAAAAAAGGAGAAAAAAGATTTGGAGAACCCCCTGTAGTAACTCTGAGGACCCCCCTAGGGGTCCCGGACCCCCTGTTGAAGACCTCTGAAGTAGGGTATTAATTCACGAAAAAAACACAGAGATAAGAGGTTTCCTGACAGCAACAATATTATAATATAGTTCAACTCACAGAAAGCCTTCTCAAAGCTAAACCAGCCGTTGCCTGCAAAACTGCCACACAGATTGAGGCCAATAGGAGATGTTTTATTGAAAGCCGATGGAGTAGAAGCACATTTGATAAGCTGACTGGTTCTTTAGTGAGGGAATGCCAGATTCAAGCATTCATCATACAAGTTTTTTTTTTTTGGACCTCCAGAAATGTATTAGGCATGATCGCGATCGCGAAATTGCATGTTTAACCCCCATACCAACCCATTCTTTCAAACATGGCAGCCATGTCTGTTTACATCTGAAGAAAACATAATGGCTGATAAATCATGAATGCCTGAACGGATTTCCAAGCAGATTTTTTTGTTTGAAAGCTGTGAACAGTGTGCACACACGTGGTGCATCATCTAGGCATGGGCGTGCACTTTTTACACAATTGCGCAATTACATGGAAGTCTATGGTAACCATGGCAACGTGGGACATTGAAGAGAAGAAATCATAGCAACATAAGTGTTAATACAGAGATTCATTGCAGAATTCATTTAAACCTACATTTTGGTTTAAATCAGTCGTTCTCAAACTTTAAAATGTCAAGGTCTCCCCTTAACTCTGACAAATGGTTTCATGTTTATACTGTCAGAGTTACATACTTGTAAGGGTCAAATTTAGTCCCTGGACCCCCACTTTGAGGACCACCACTGGTCTAAATGGTCTGTTCTCCTTTTTCTTTTAGTTTTTGTTACCTTGTAGGTGGTTGTACCGTTAAGTAACTTGAGAAATAATCATGATGAAAACCAACATGAAAAAGAATCGTGATAAGATCGTGTATCGTGATACAGCTTGGAAGAATATCGTGATATTGTATTTTTCCACATCGCCCACCCCTACTTCAGTCGTTAAAAAAGTGGCCCACGGAACTCTTTTTATCATTGGTTTGACTTTCTCGTCACTTTCTTGCCACTTGTACAGTATATCGGATGCTGAAACAAACAAATACTCCCACAGGGACTAATAAAGTTTTATATCATATCCTAAAAGTTTAATGAACTTCTATAAAAAAGGAAGACAAGACGAGACAGCTTACTCAAGTTACTTCCTCTACACTTTGTTCCTTCCGGAGGCCTCATCAACTTAATATTATCCATCTACTGTTCCGCAGATACAGACGGCAACATAAGAAAGAACAAGCGCTCTTTGTGGCCGCCGGCGAAACCAAATGGGCCTAACCTTTCATAGCTTGAGAGCTGTGCGGGTCGATTATCCATTAAAATCCATTAGGGGCCATTTCAAAGGACGCGCGAGGAGAAATTTGGCTTTCATAAAAGCTCTTTAGTTAGACATGCGCCAGTGATCATGCAGTGCAGTCGCTGCTGATCACATCAGACAGACAAAGGCGTATTCACAGTCATGGCCTCATTAACAGCCCGGTCCAGCCTTAATGAGACTCGAGTGTCATTTTACACAGATTGTCAACCATGATCCGATGCGCCGCCATCATTCATTCAGGGGGGGCTTTTTGGCGCTCTTCAACTTCAGAACAGAGGAGTCATACTCGTGACACTTTCTTTCAGTTTTGTTCTGCTTTCGGGCCAACATACAAGACTGTAAATACTGAAATCTTGTTTCGTCTCAGCTCCAAGCTGCAACTGTTTTTCAGAATTTAAAGGGATAGTTCACCCAAAAAACTATTTTCGATTACTCACCCCATGGAGACCTTAATTCATGGATATTTGTGTTGTTTTTGTCCCGTTTCCCAAGCCAATCATTTGATGACCAGCAGTGGTTCCCTATGGCAGTGTTTCTCAAGCTTTTTCATGTCAAGGACCCCCAAATTGACACTTAATAGCCAGCGGACCCCCATTTGAAAAGATATGCCGGGGACCCCCCATAACTAAGATGTTTTATGGCTTTAGCAGTGATTCTCAACCATTTCAATTTCAAGGACCCCCAGTTTGACATGCATCAGGCTACGGACCCCCATTTAATGGTATTTCTATCTCTGGGACACCAATTTATATTGTATCTAACTATCATTTATAGATCGTTTACATAACGCACTAGCTGTGTTTGACCCCTGGGGGACCTCACCCCACCTTGGGAACCAATGCCCTAAGGAGACACAAAGTCCACAAATTATTGGCTTAAGAATGCGACAAAAAAAAGAAAAAAACATTTTGGGTGTTAACCAACGTAATCCTGGGATCATAAGAGTGATTATCGCCCTGAGAGCAATATCAGCACTTCATACAAAGTACCTGCAAATGGTACTACCGGTATTCTGTCTTATCTGTATTTGCTTTGCTTATCAGATCAGGGATTGTATTAATTCCCTATCCCCTATTTATTCAGCAAATTGTCGTTGTCGGGTGGAAACCTCGTATCTCCAAGTTTCAAATGTGTACGTTCTTTCGCAAAGTAAAGCCCTGCTTCGTCATACAAGGCCGTCGCACAAAAGTAGTGAAAACAGCAGATGTACAAGCACACAACGGCGTTGCGTGCTTGTAGATCGGCTGTTTTCACTAGTTTAAATCATTTAAAAAATGCTAAATGCAAAACCAACGGTTTTGGACATACAAGGTTTTCACCCGACAACGACGAAATACAGAGTAATACCTGCTATTGTATACACAGGTGTACATGTACAGTACAGGTGCAGCTGTGGGGCCGCTCTGCAACAGCTGAGCTACAGAACACTACTGCTAAGGTAAACAACAGAGTTCCTGTGATGTGATCACGTCGCCTACAGAAACATCTGCCTCCGCCATGTCTGAACACGCTATAGGCACGATAAGGACGACCAACGTGACACACGGAGCGCACGGCAAGGGGACAGACAGGTGTGAAGCGTCACGTTGCATCCTGCAACAATAGACGCCACTTATTAACCTCTTAAGACCGGGGAAGCATCCGAGAAGGAACTTTTACATTTTGGCTATTAGAAAATAGCAGATCTAGAAGCTCATAACGCGGCACGAGCTTGTTGATCTGCTGATTTTGAAAAATCGAGAACATTTAGCAAATCTTTGAATATATGCATTTTTTTAAAAGAAAACCTTTTTAACTTTGCTTCTGTGAGTCCCTGGAACAAAATATTTTGAGATGGGGGACGGGGTCGGCTGGCAAATACATATCATTTTGGGGTCCTTGACATGAAAATGTTTGAGAACCACAGTTTTTATTATGTTTTGAAACTTGCTTTGGCAATGTAAACGTATTCTCATGCCAAAAAGCTCCTTTGAATTGAATTGATATATGAACATAAGTAAAGACCCTTTCCCACTGGGAGCGATTACAATAAAGATAATGATAAAAAATATCGTTTTTAATTGAAGTGGACAGTAGCATCCACACCACAACGATAAAGCCGTCATAATTGATGTGAACGCCGACATATTGTTATCGTTATCTTTATCGCGTCCGGTGGGAATGACACTTTATTCAGAAAAGTGTTAGGATTTACTAGAAGAGAGATTCTAGTAGAATGGGCCTCAGGTCTAGATGGGTTAAAGCGCTCCAGCTGACAGCTCTTTTCAGCGGGGGCCGGTCCGGACACGCCACTAAAAACAAAAAGAGCAGTGCGTTTACCACACATGCTGAAATCTCTTTTTCCTGTTACATTTCATTAAGAGTGCATTGTCCGAGACAAAGACAGCACGGGCAGCTTGGGACACGGCCCGCTCCGCTGGATAAACACCACACCCTAGAACCAGCATCCGATCATCAGAAATCTCTCGAGCACATCCGCTCTCTTCCTCTCTCTCGCACTCTGCCTGCCCATACAAGCACATTAATGTGAGCTCAAGCGGCAACTGTCTGAATTAGTGTCAACGGCGGAGGAATAGCGCTGTGTTTCAGGGGAAAGCATTGGGTGTGTGTGTGTGTGTGACCTCAAAAGGGCCCAAGAGGCGATGCCGTAGTGGCGCTGGCTGTTGTGACCGCTGACTGGTGGCGGGGCAGAGAGGGGGTGATGAGGACAGCTTGAGGACAGCCACAGCAGCCCTCTTCTCCCCTGGCAGCTTCACTGAGACAAAATTGGTAAGACAAGGTCGAACCCCTGCACGAGCACGCCGCTCCCATCTGGCCCAGGGTCGTCGCCGCGGCTTGGCGGATGAAAATGTCACGCTGACGGACGGCGGGGTCTCAGAGGGGGAGCGGCTAATGTCTGGCTTGAGAAGAGGAGAATGACGCAACCAGATCTGGTGCAGGGGTTGACACTAAGGCCTCAGAGGCACTTGCCCGTCGGGCAAGTACAGGTCATGTTCTACTTGCCCAAAGGTCATGCCCACTTGCCCGAAAAGTAAAGAGCCCATTATAAGATGATAGGTAAGATTTTAATTACCGCTCAATTTAACACTTATTTCTTTACTGTCTGGGGCTGTGCGATAAAATGTCATACCTCAATACTTCCTAATCCAGCACATTATAGGTAAACAGTGCTCTTATTTTACTTTCCACAGACCAGAAGACAGAGCGCTCTGGCCACGTTCAGGTGTTTAGACAGATATCTCGTGTTGTGTTTATAGATGGTTGCGTCCCCACTCAAATGAACACTTGCCCGGTCGGGCAACCTGAAAGCCAACTTCACCTGCCCGAAGGATTTATTTACCGGCCTGTGTGTCAATGCCTGTGGTGTAAATCCGTCACACAAGTAAACACCAACATCCAGCAGGTACAGTAGCAATCATAGTGTACGATGTCCGTATGCATTCACTGCTCGCTCGCTGCATTACTGGAAGGAATCTTTGTCTGTCGGAACTAGGGGTTGGGATCCGGAACCGAATGAAACATTTGGAAACGTTTCTGGGACCGGTTTTATCCCACTGTCAGTGCTGGTTATTTGGACTTCACTTAAATCTTAAAATGGTAAATGGTGCATTTATATAGCACCTGTATCCAAGGCGCTTTACATAGATTGTGCACCAACCTGCTCACCAGGAGCAACTAGGGGTTCAGAGTCTTGCTCAAGGACTCTTCGACACTAACTCTGGGGGAGCCCGGGATCGAACAGCGCGAACCTTCCGGTTGCCAAGCAGCCGCTCTACCCCTGAGCCACTGCCACACACACACACACACACACACACACACACACACACACACACACACACACACACACACACACACACACACACACACACACACACACACACACACACACACACACACACACACACACACACACACACACACACACACACCTCCGCTATACAATTTCAAGGGCGACCATAACTCTTGAGAGTGTACAAATGGAACCAAATTTCCATTTGTAAACTCTCAAACTCACATATACTGTAGGAATCGTTAAAGGGAACCATTAAGGAATGGGACTGTTAAGAGGGAATCGTTAAAATCCTAAGGGATCTCAACCCTAGTCTGAACCCCACTGTCCATATTCTGGGGGATCTACAAGCTCACAACGTGTCACGTTGCAACTCGTGAGCTCGTAGATCAGCTATTTGTGCCAAAGAGATTTGATGTAGGCCTAATATAGTGCCCTGGGGGACCCCCGTTCAATAGGGCTTCTTCACCCTGCGTGCTTCTCTTATCTCTGGAGGTCACCTTCTTGTGTCTGGGTGGGGTGGGGGGGGATTCTCAATGAGTGCCAATGGAGCGTGGAATTGCTAGTACGCCGTAAGTTGTCAGCAGTGTCATTTGCCAGAAATCTACCAGCTTCTCCTTGCCTCCACCCTCCTCTATTCACAGGGACACACGGAGGACTGGCGTGCCACAAAGTCTAGAAGAATCTGCTCAATTAAAGTGTTGGAGTAAAAGTACAATATTTTTTTGGATCTGTGATGTAGTGGAGTAGAAGTAAAAGTATTGGAAATTGGAAATACTAAAATAAAATACAAATACCACAAAATTGTACTTAAGTACAGTACTTAAGTAAATGTACTTACAGTTACTTCAGGAGTAAAGTATGCGTGTATCTAAAACCCAGTTAAGACCCGCCAGCGGGAGCTTGTGATTGGCTGAACCTGATGTAGGGAGTGCTCTGTTGTGTTCCACGCAGAGGTGCCAAAAGTCAGGGGGATGAAGATTTACAATTCTGTCCCCCTGGTTTACGACGTCTAACGACGCCGAGTCGGCTCATGCGACCTTCGCAGCGCTCGACACGGTGAGTCGCTTGCTACCTACCACTCGCTTGCCGGTGTCTCACGTGACTCAAGGTCGCTTGAGGCGCTGGTAGTGAACATTTTTGTCACGTCAGCGTCGACACACACACCCCAGATCCATGTGGATCACGAGGCGTTGTGAGCTTGTAGATCTGCTATTTTTGGCTAAAGTTCTCAGAATATGGACGCTTTAGGGTTCAAGTGTTTAATATAAAAAAAGGAGAAAAAGTTTTCTATCACACAAAGATCTGGAGGACCCCCTGTAGTAACTCTGAGGAACCCCTATTGAATACCCCCGTTATAGAATAAGGATCTGGATCTGATCCTATCTGGCCACAGCAGCCAGCGAGGACTTCAGAACAATGCTGGTCTTCAGTAAGACGCATGGCAAGCATGGGTCCAGGATTTGCACATCTCAGGACTTTTTATATGCAGGAGCAATAAATTCAAACCCAAAAGGACACCGACTGGCACCCTCTTTTAGTTGTAATTGCCTTGCTTCAGTGAAGCAGCAAAGCACAAGCCATGCACTACCTTGAAATGGATCTCAAGGCCAAAAGAAACAAGGAATTATCTTGCATGCCTCCCTTCCTCTCTGCCCTACACATACAGTACATCAAGGGTCTTCAACAGGGGGTCCGGGACCCCTAGGGGGGTCCTCAGAGTTACTACAGGGGGTCCTCCAAATCTTTGTGTGATAGAAACTTTTTTCTCCTTTTTTATATTAACCACTTGAATCCCATAGCGTCCATATTCTGAGAACTTTAGACAAAAATAGCAGATCTACAAGCTCACACCACCTCCCAGTGAGATGGTAGATCGGCTATTTTCGGCAAAGACGTTTGGTGTAGGAGGGGAAAAAGAGCAGACTAAGTACAGAGTGAAATGTCAAGTTATGTATTGACGGTTCGAGTGGTTAAATACGTATCTGAAAACACAAATTGACATGAATCCAAAATATAGGGTGAGAACTTGAAGTTCAGTCACCCGAGAGAGACTTGGAGTAGAACCACTGCTCCTACATTTGGAAAGGAGTCAGCTTAGGTGCTTCGGGCATCTAGTACGGATGCCCCCCGAGCGCCTTCCTAGGAAGGTCCTCGATGCGCATCCCACTGGGAGGAGACCCCGTGGCAGACCAAAGACCAGATGGAGGGATTATATCTCCAAACTGGCTTGGGAACGCCTCGGTATACTCCCTGAGGGAGTGGAGGAAGTTGCTCAGGATAAGGAAATCTGGAGGTCTCAGTTGGAACTGTTAGCCCCGCGACCCGACTCCGGATAAGCGGTTGAAGATGGATGGATGGATGGATGGATTGTGCCGTTAAACAATGAAACTATATAGAATCTATGAAAAGGTTGTGGGGGTCCCTGCTTCATCTCTCTCTTAACTAAGCGGTCCTTGGACTGAAAACGTTGAAGACCCCTGCAGTACATACATACATACATACTGTACTGTACATATATAAGCTGACTGCTGCCCTGCTTAAGCAAATGAGCTGTTTCAAGAGAAATATTCATCATCCTCCTCATGAATGATTTAACGCTTCATATCTAAAAATTAGACTTCCAAGCCAGCTACTGTGTATGTGCGCTCCGCCTCAAATCTCTTACTTTTGAGAAAAACGCTTTTCTTGCATGCATATTTCTTATGCAAGACTTGCAATAAGCTATGTGTAGAAGAAAACCTGACATGTCAAAGTAATAAGAAAACCCTAACTGAGATTATCACTGTATATAAATTATAACTGTGTCTGTGACAGAGAAAGGGTGGTCCTTAAAGTGGTGTCTTCATAGTCTGGCATAGATTTTAGCTCTGGTAGGTTGGTGTGGTTTCCAGGCTAGTGTCTTTATGCCCCTCTATGATACTGGTTCTCAAAGTGGGGTCCAGGGTCCCCCAGAGGTCCTTGAGGTGGTTCCCAGGGGTTCCCAGCCAAATGGTTGATACAGTGGATACAATAGATAGGCTGTTGACATTCCTCAGAAATTAAAATCAAATATTGGTCTTAAAGAGTACTTATTGTAAAAACAGGACACCAGCGGAAGACAACGCACGCGCTGCTCAGATCCAATAAAAATCCAATATATTCAGTTTGTTTTCGTAAATTGATACATTGTTTTTCTATTGTCCCTGTCAAATACACATACTGTATAATAAAAAATGATGCCAATTGGACCATTATAGGTCTGTGACTGAGATAAATGGAACCAAATGGACCCTTATGGATCCATCATTTGTAAGGCTGTCACGATTATGACATTTTACATGACGATTAATTGTCACTCAAATAATTGCGATTAACGATTTAACTGTGTTTTGTCGTTGACAATTGCATTTCTGTTTGGCTTTTAGGCTTTGAATTTGACACATGACCTAAATATACCGGTAAAAAGAAATGACTCACATATTTGACAACTTTGTACTTAAAAAATAACATTGATAGTGGAAATAGCCGATCTACAAGCTCACAATGCGACGCGTTGTGAGCTTGTAGATCGGCTATTTTCACAATTTTTGACTTTTTTTTAAATACTGCATTTTTCAACATGGAAACGATTATGACGATTATTAAAAATAATCCCGATTATGTCAAATAATTGTGATTAGACGACTATGTAATAATTGTGACAGGCCTAATCATTTGGTTCGACCATCTCTTGGGGCGACGCGATAAGCAGCCACATGGTTAAGGCGCATGCCACATAGGTTCTAATGTCTGACAGCGAGTCACTGGTTCGTTTCCCGGGCCCGATTCAGGCCATTTGCTGCATGTCTCTCCCCTATGCTCTCCCCCACCTTTCCTGTCTCTGTCAACACACTGACTTACCCAAATGAAGCAGAAATACCACCCACGCTCACCTCAACACCATAACATGCAGAATAGATTTGTACACTCTTAGAATGGATTACCAGTCAGGATTTTACTATGAAGATGAGCCGTGACATTGCAGACTTTGAAGTCGGTTTACATCATCATCTTACACAGCATGGAGGAAAACGCAATGCAATTCAGCGAAATGGCTAGAGACAAACTTTCAACTGCAATCTGACTTCTGCCAGCAACAGTTCATATGTTGTGAAGGACAATAAGTGAGTTATGTTTGACAATAACCAACATCACTGACCTTAACATCATACCGTCACTTTCCGGCAGAAACCTTGTATCTCCAAGTTTCAAATTTGTACATTTCTTCGCAAAGCAAAGCCCTGCTTCATCATACAAGGCCGTCGCACAAAAGTAGTGAAAACAGCCGATCTACAAGCACACAATGCCTCACGGTGAGAGGCATTGTGTGCTTGTAGATTGGCTGTTTTCACGAGTTTAGATAATTTTTAGAATGATAAATACAAAATAAACTGTTAAGGACATACAAGGTTTCCACCCGACAACGACGATATATTGCACCGTAGATCTTAGATATTGAGTTAGTGTGATGATGATGATGATGATGATGATTATACAAATACATTGTGTTGAGTCATTGTGGCCAGTGACATACTGCAATACACACATACTGTACTGTACTGTACTGTACTATGCACTGGTGAATCTTAAAGTGGGGTCCAGGGGACCCCCCAAGGGTCCTTGGGGAGATATGTGGGTCCCACTCCATGGCACAAACTATTTTCAGATGGTGGTCTGCAGCCAAATGCATCCTTGACATGAATTGTTTTCAAGTACCGCTGCTATACTGAAGCTGCGGTGTCGGCATACAGCCGCGCAAACACATGCACACGCGCACACACACTCGCACAAACACACATTGCTTGACACCACAGTTATGGTTGCCGGCGTGACACACTGCCTCATTAAAACAATAGTTTCAGAATCCCAAACAAAGGAATCCCAATTACAAGGAACAGGCAACCTGCATACAGCTCTAATATTTAGAGGGAGGTTTTGTAAGCAGGGTCACAGAGGATATAGCAGGTGTGACTTTGGCGAGTTTTGATAGATCACGCACCGAACGCTACACTAGCAAATATGCTTTTTAATCAAAAGGTATGCTTAAAGAATGCACATGCCAGCTAGTTTCTTTTCAAGGTGAGTTCACGCACCAGTAAGTCCAGTTAGTCACATGCAGGTCACATTGGAAATTAAATGCTGTCAACGTGTTCCAGAGGTTGCTGGGTCTTTGAGCGGCGCTAACCGCTCCTACAGTACATCTGGCTTTGTCTTTTTGGATGTACAGTATGTACGTTTGTCCCGCAAAGCTTGCCATTGCCCAAGCTTTGTGTGACATTTAATGAAATGAACTCTTAAAAAGCAAAGCTCACTTCACACTGGAAAGCGAGGTCGCACAGAGGGCGAGGTCGCACAGAGGGCGAGGTCGCGCAGGACGGAATTCGCAGAGGACGGAATTCATTATTATATATACTAGAAGCTGGAGCGTCTAGTCGGCGACCTGGCCAACTCGGGAACGATGTAAATAGAGAATGAATGCCCCGCCCTTTAATGCAAACCACATTATACCTGTTGTCATAGGACCCGTTTTGACCATCTGTTTGCCTGTGTCCATTTATGCCCATATATGGAGATATCTGTATCTGTCTGTCTGTCGGCGTCCATTTTATGTCCATATATGGAGATCACTGCAGATATAGTTCTGGGTCCATTTTATGCCCATATGCCCATATATGGAGATATCTGTCTATTTGCGTCCATTTTATGCCTGCCCCACCCTTTAATGCAAACCCAAATATACCTGTTGTCGTAGGACCCGTTTTGACCATCTGTTAGCCTTTGTCCCCACCCTTTAATGCAAACCCCAATATACCTGTTGTCATAGGACCAGTTTGGACCCTCTGTTTGCCTTCTGTTAGCCTTTGTCCCCACCCTTTAATGCAAACCCCAATATACCTGTTGTCATAGGACCCGTTTTGACCATCTGTTTGCCATTGTCCCCTTATGCCCATATATGGAGATCTCTGCACACACAGTACCGGTTGCGGAAAACTCTGATGTCAGACATCAGCTCCGCATTCGGGGATTCATTTTATGCCCATACCCCTTATGCCCATATATGGAGATCTCTGCACACACAGTACTGGTTGCGGAAAACTCTGATGTCAGACATCAGTTCCCCATATATGGAGATATCTGTATCTGTCTGTCTGTCGGCGTCCATTTTATGTCCATATATGGAGATCACTGCAGATATAGTTCTGGGTCCATTTTATGCCCATATGCCCATATATGGAGATATCTGTCTATTTGCGTCCATTTTATGCCTGCCCCACCCTTTAATGCAAACCCCAATATACCTGTTGTCATAGGACCCGTTTTGACCATCTGTTAGCCTTTGTCCCCACCCTTTAATGCAAACCCCAATATACCTGTTGTCATAGGACCCGTTTGGACCATCTGTTTGCCTTCTGTTAGCCTTTGTCCCCACCCTTTAATGCAAACCCCAATATACCTGTTGTCATAGGACCCGTTTTGACCATCTGTTTGCCATTGTCCCCTTATGCCCATATATGGAGATCTCTGCACACACTGTACCGGTTGCGGAAAACTCTGATGTCAGACATCAGCTCCGCATTCGGGGATTCATTTTATGCCCATACCCCTTATGCCCATATATGGAGATCTCTGCACACACAGTACCGGTTGCGGAAAACTCTTATGTCAGACATCAGTTCCGCATACGGGCATTCACTTTATGCCCATATATGGAGAACGTGGGAAGAATGGTTTAGAGATACTCGGATTACATACATACATACACATTCACAGAGATTTTTTGTTGACTCATGTGGCGTACGTGATGTCAGAGCCTTTTATGAAGTGATGTCACAATGAGTCAGCGCTTCCTCCGGAACAGCCTGATGTCAACAATCAGCTCCGCATAAGGAGATTCCGAACGTTTCGCGCCGGTTTCGGAAAACCGCGAGTCGGGTCGGGTCGAGGCCCGGCACTGCACTCCGCGCGGCGGCGGGGAACGCGCGTGCCGAATCTGAAGCCGGTGGGACGAACGGTTCTCGAGATACGCGGATTACAAACAAACAAACAGACAGAGATTTGTCGCATTTATAGATAGATATCGGACCAGTTACCCATATATGGAGATACCTGATACCCATATATGGAGATCTATGTATATGGAGATATGGGCATATTGGTTGGATCGGCGGTTCTACAAAAAGATTAAAAATAAATAAAATGCACCTTTAGGTATGCAAGCAGATGCATTGTGCAGACATATACATAATCCATTCACACAACACAGGCACACAAAAAGGAGGAAAAAACACATTTGGAGGACCCCCTGTAGTAACTCTGAGGACCCCCTCGGGGTCCCGGACCCCCTGTTGAAGACCCATGCAGTAACATCATGACATCAACTCACTTTTCCCCCTGCAGTTTGTTGGTCTTCACTATCAAGTCTTGAGTTTGCTCTTTGGCAGCCTGTTGAAACAAACGGTTCGCTGCATTATTTCATGTGATTATGAACGTTTGTAAAATATCACAATTCATATTATTGCTATCACATGGTTCAATTTAAGTATTTGATACGTGACAACAGCCATAAACTGTATATTAGGATACCCGGTTAACCGTGAAATAATTCATTATACGTTTTGGACTGATTGATTGAACATTCAAAATACCTCATACTGTATAAATAATGTAAATGATATTGTAAATAAATGTAACATAAAATACTGTTCTTCAATATTACAAGCTTACAAGCTTGTTCTGTTTTTCAAGAAGAATGTTAACTCATATGCTGCCAAAAACGAGGAACCCGAGAATTTCGCGATGTACCACCCTGCCACGCCCAAGGAACCCGAGAATTTTTGAAAAAAAAAAAAATCTAAAAAACTTTTTTTCAAAAAAATTTTTTTGACCCCAAAACATTTAGTAGGCATGATAGCGATCGCGAAATTGCATGTTTAACCCCCATAGCAACCCCATCTTTCAAACATGGCAGCCATCTTTGTTTACATTTTAGGAAAACATAATGGCTGCTATCTCATGAATGCCTGAACGGATTTCCATTCGGATTTTTTTGTTTGAAAGCTGTGAGCCATGTGGACACACGTGGTGCATTATCTAGGCATGGGTGTGCATGATCCGTGCACTATGAATTACATGGAAGTCTATGGAGACAGTTTGGCATATGAGAGTACGAAGGTATTGTTAAATGGCAGCAGATGAGTTAACATCTTTTCCACCACAGCACGCACGGTGCCACTAGTAGTGACGGATGGTTGAACCATCTGGCTTGGTCCAGAGCAGCAGGCCGATATTAACGTTAACTTTATCCTGCTGGATTTATCCAACGTACAGTATGTACCGTATCCAATGCTGTGGCCGTCACAAATATCTATGACATATAGCTTCAAAACAAGCAGCACATTAAAGGAGTTTCAACTTTAGTTTTTCAATGGCTTTGCTTTAAAAAAATAAACGAAATGCTTTGCTCTGGGAAAAGTGTCCAGAAAGACTGTTTCAACTTTGCTTCATTAGCTGTGTTGACAAGTAATGACAACTGTGTTCAAGGCTTATAATGCAAACTTAATTAGAGATGTGCTGATTGATCGGTGAGTGATCGCGATCGGCCGATAATGCCTCTATCGGCTTTGATCGGTATCGGCTTTGCCGATCTACAAGCTAGATCAGCTATTTTCACAATATGTATCTGTGGGACTGAATGTAACCTCAGCTTCAACTTCTACAAGTTGAATTGGATACTAAAGGACCTCAGCCCCATGAGTTGAATACCTAGGACCGTAAATACTTATTTGCGATATTCCTTTTAGGCAGGGTGTTTAACTGTACTTGTACTGTACTACATTCTTTAATGTATTGACTATACTTGTTATGTTCTCCACTCAATAAATCAAAAGCCTGCAATCTCCTAATGTTTATACTTAATATACAATGCAGGCGTGGAATTTCGTCATTTTAGGGGAAGGCCAGTATGGCCTTTGGTGTTGTTTATTTTTTGAGGGCACAAAGGCCAAATGCCAGGGCAGGAAGGCCATCAAATAACAGGATTTTAGTCCATTGAAATAATTAATTGAATTTAAGGGTTAACCCTAACCATAACTACAGTAAAGTTAAGGCAAGTTTGGATTGCGTTAAAGATGGGAGAATTCAGAATCTCAACAAAAGACAAGTTGACTACATGACAAGAAAGAGACACTGTCTGGTGTCTACATATTGACAGAGACAGAGCAGAAAGTGGTGCAGTCACCTGGGCTGGGGCTTTAAGGCCACTGTGGCCTCAGGTCATGCCATTGGTTTGAGGGGCACAAGGCCAAACTGAGGGGCAACGACGGCCATGGCCTTCATGGCCTCCCTGAAATTCCTGCCCTGATACAATGTCAATGTTTTGTAAGAAGAATCATTAAATATAGAAATGCTGCTACAGTAACACAATAAATAGAAGAATTTATGGATTTGACGCTGTGATCGGGAATATTGGTATCGGCAGATACTGATTCCAGTTGATCGGTATTGGCCCCAAAAATCACAATCGGAGCATCTCTAATCACAATATGCTTAACCACAGATAACCATGAACACTCCATGTGTACACGTTTAAAACAAAATGCACAAACGCCCACCTCTACTGTTATGGCATCTCATTTTGGTGTCTCATTTTTTTCCCCGTCCAAACTTTTGTTTCTAGATTTTTGTTTACAAAACACCTACTGTACACATAACACACATAAATCCCCCACCCCCCCCCCCCCCCCCCCAGGCTCAACACAAACAGGAACAAAACAAAGCAAAGAAACACATCAAAAGGAATAATGAATAAGTTGAGAGACAAAACTATTCTACAGACATACTGTAGCATGCATCGGTTCCATTAATATCCATTTAATACAAGCTATTATCCTCACAGGAAGCATAGTGCATATCATCACTGTCAGATGAAAACCTCATAGTATCCAGTATCCACAACTGTTACTTTTCAGGATTCAAATTCAAAAATAGAAAAAGCTCATAGCTTGTAGATCTGCTACTTTTGTGTGATGATATAATATGATCAAGTAGGGCATTACTTTACGAATAAAAAACAAAAATTAAAACGAATATGGAGAATTTTGGAGATAGTAGGTTTCTGACCAGACGGCGGTGATACACATATCCTATTATCTCTCGTCTAGTCTAGTCATTCTCCTCCTGTTCTAGCATATCATTTACATCACAGATAGTCTCATTTTGATATGGCAAAATCTGTTGACTGTTTGCCACGTCACCATGGTAAGGAAGGACGACTGACTGTACCTTTAGCCTGTTGGTCATCTCCTCACAGCAGGTGCTCATGGCCTGTACATCCTCATGGACACTTTCCAGCTCCTATAGGAAAAAGGTTTGAACACGTTACGATTGCAGTGGAGAGACTGCCATCTTCTCCACACAGACCTTGGAGATGCAAATATGTAACGGCACTAGTATGTGTATATATATATATACTGTATGTATATACGTATGTATGCCTAAATAAATGTAAAATACAAATATATTTTGCAGAGAGAAAGAGAGATCAACCAGGTGCTCAAAGGAGATAAGAAATATAGCAAAAAGTAGATTGGTGCTTCTAGGATCAACGGGAACCATGACTTAAAAAAGAGGTAACTCAACAATTAACGGAGGAGAGGACATAAAATCAATGTACTTTAATCATACAATTACTTGACCTGATGAAGACCAGTTTGGTCGACACTTGGTATGTAAAAAATAGAAAAAATGAGTTGATTTGAACGAGCTGTAAAGTGAAGTGACTGGTTGATATGTGTTTCACTCGGACCGTTTTGTGTGTGGCACCGAGGTCCCCTTTATAAGTGACACCAATGCTTGTATTAGGAAGGCCCACTGATAAAACTTCAATAAACTTGAAGAATTTGTTCTAAAGTGAGTGCTGGTGACCTTGTTCTAAAGTTCATTGTTTGCCCGAACTGTGCACCCAAGACTATGGTGAACTACTCTTTGACGAGTGCTCCTTTCCCTTTCTGAGGTCGACACTTGACACATGTTTTTATTTATTTTAATGAATGATTAAAGTACATTGATTTATTTTTACGCCTTCCTGGATACGTTCATTTTCGACTCCAGTGCTCAGATCGTTCTCTCTTTAACTCTTCCCACGCTTTGAACGTTCACGTTCGCCCGATTTCGCAAGACCTCTCCGCCAATACGGCGCTCGTTCGGTTCGTTCGTCTGATGACTGTAAGCTGATGAGGGGTCGCGCGGCCGCCTACTGTAAACACATTTTCCGCGGTGATGGTGTAAAAAATCCATTATGCGTTAGATCAACGGAGAACAATTCACTTCCTTGTTGATTTCCTCTGGCTGTAAGGCTCTGTGGCCAGTGACTGGTCTTCTTCTTCTTCAACACATAACAGGCAAATTCACATTCATTCTCGCATGACGCCGCCCTCTGCTGCCTGGCAGACCAAAGTGCACTATTGCACAACCAAAAAAAATAAAAATAAATAAATAAATGTCTGTCTGTCTATCTACTATAACGTCGCAAAGGTAAGCCGCTTTTTGATGGCACCAGACCCAATAAATAAATAAATAATCTGGCAGTAGGAGAGTTAACAAATAAAGTTTGACTTCAGTCTCGTTTTCTATGCGGACACCAGTCAGTGTGCGATGTTGACCAGTCAGCTGCTCTCTCATCCATTGATCAACAGTTAAAGTGTTGCGGCCTGAAGGGAGTCGCGCCTGCATTGCATTGCTGTACCTCTTTAACGTCTTTGAATATCCGCGCAAACTCCTCGTTGATGGACAGGCTTCGCCTTTCGATGTCCCCTCTGAGGTTCCTCCTGGTGCGCAAACTGTTCTCTGTGAAGAACACGGACAGCGCCTTCAAGGCCTCCAGCATCTCCTACAGAAACAGACGTGATCCATGATCATGAAGCAAGCAGTGGCATTTTACAATTGACTTCACCTACTCCAGTCTGGGTGTACTGTACACATGTGACCAAAATGTGGTTTTGCCGTTTCAGTATTCAAACTATTGTGTTGTATAATGCATGATATGACCGCTGACCCCGTATGTAAATATTTTGTACCGATCTACACGCGTCACATAGTTGTGAGCTAGCCGCAAATTGCAACACTGGATTTTTTTGTATATAATGTTGAATCTAGGGTTGCAATACCTCCCACTGGTATAGCCAATGTGACGTCAAACTCATCGGCTAGATGGAAAGCTTGAATTATCCTCTTTCTATCTGTAAAGTGTTTGTTTGATAAAAACCCACCGTAGACATGTTATGAGCTGCTTTCTGTCAATAAATTCAGGTGATTCTTTTTTCTAAGTGTTGGAGTTTGGAAGCGCTCGTGGGAAATCACTCAACGCAGGGTTTCCTGCAGCACTTTACAGGCCAGGCGCCCCGCCTGGCCAGAAAACCCCCCCGCCCCCCCAAGGGTATAAAAAAAAAAAAAAAAAAAATCAAAAAAACTTTTTGGACCTCCAACAATGTACTAGGCATGATCGCGATCGCGAAATTGCATGTTTGTTTAACCCCCATACCAACCCTATCTTTCAAACATGGCAGCCATGTTTGTTTACATTTGAAGAAAACATAAGGGCTGGTATCTCCTGAATGCCTGAACGGATTTCCAAGCGAATTTTTTTGTTTGAAAGCTGTGAAAAGCGTGTACATGCATAGTGCATCATCTGTGCACGAATTCGTACACCAGCGTGCACACTATTTTTTTAACCCTTTGGTGGCGAACCGGCAATATAAGTTATTCAATGTTGAATAAATGTGGATGATAGCATGTAGTTGTGTTTTCCGTCATCATGGGCACATTCATGTGTTTTTTTATAGGGCAAAAATAAGAATTAATATTAAAAATTAAGTGAATTAATTATTCGAATTAATTAATTAATTATCAAAAATTTTCCCCCCTGGTCAAGACTTTTTCCTGCAGGAAACCCTGCAACGGTCTTGTGTACCACCTGGTTCTAAATGTCACATAATGCAGGAGGCAGCGGGACGTTGCGTTATCGAAGACGATCGCTTCTGAAGTTCAACACCTAGAAAAAACATGTCTGTGTAGTGTTGCAATTTGCAGCTAGTTGTGAGCATGAAGTTGTAGAAAGACTATAATATTTTCAGATAAGGGTTAACTTGTTAAACTGTTCCTCGTTTTGCTGGATACCCCCTAGAACCCCCTCAAGGACCCCCGGACAACAGTTTGAGAACAACTGGCATCATGATTAACCCTCTAAATGTGTATTTGTATACGAGTTTGCATATGAATGCACTTCTTAAACAGGACAATGAAGAATGACATGCAAACAATAGAGGGGACTAAGTTACACTGTAAGCATGTAACACAAATGTAACATGTTTATAATCAAAGCAGGCAATACACACAACATATCAAAGCATGATGCCACACACACACACACACACACACACACACACACACACACACACACACACACACACGTAACACGTTTATATCAAAGCATGTGACACATATCCAACATTTCACTACTTGAGAGACATTTAAAACCCTCTTGATTCACAATTCACATCAATTGAATGTCTTCTTCATGGTCCAAATAAAATAGTTTCTTTAAAACGCATGCATCATGTCCAGGTTGTATTAAAATATAATGCAGAGGATTCCTTGTAAAAAAGAAACACCGTTCTCAAAGTGGATACAAGGGACTCTGTGGGTTCCTTTAGTGGGGTCTAAATTGACCCATGCAAGTCTGTAACTCTGACAGTGTACAAATGGAACCAAATGAACCCTAACGGGTCCATTTGGTTCCATTTGTACACTGTCAGAGTTAAGGGGAGACCTTGAAATGTAAAAGTTTGAGAAACACTTGTGTAGTAGCTTAGGCTATAGCTAGCAGTTAGCACATTACCTTGTCATTGTCCAGTCTGGTGTCCAGGATTTTGTTGAGCTTCCGTGACAGCGGGTTGTTGTTCTGCTGAGAAGGGACGATGCTGGCATTCTGGTTGTCTGTGGTTGACATGTCTGTCTTGATCTCTGCCATCATGTAAACAAACCCAAACAAACCTGCAGCTCCACGTCAACTATAGCTGCTGTCAGGGTGTTTGGTGCGTCGATGAAATGGTCCGTGTAGTAGTAGCCCTGAACGACCGTCCTGGTTGAACCTTTACCTCGAGTTGCGCAAGCGAATCCGTTCGCCTCTACAAACTACACAAACGTTCACATTTCACAAACAAAGTGCTTAATAAAGTCACAACAGATAACTTACCTTGGCCGGTAATGTAGAAATCCTGGCCGGCATTGCGTTCTTTAATAAAAAGCCCTTTTTATCCGATCGTGTTGTGTTTTCCCATGTATTTCCGGACCCATTTTTTGCAAGCCCACGCCCACATCTCAGTGTTCAATAGATGGGGTTGGTGCGCGTGGGGAACACCAGGGAATGCAATGGGAAAACATACAACGATCGGATAAAAATGCTTTTTTATTAAAGAACGCAAGGCCGGCCAGGATTTCTACATTGCCGGCCAAGGTAAGCTATCTATTGTGACTTTATTAAGCACTTTGTTCTGTGAAATTTGAACGTTTGTCTAGTTTGTAGACGCGAACGAATTTGCGTGCGCAAACCGAGGTAGAGGGGCAACCAAGACACGGTCGTACGTCAGATTATCAACGACCGTCCTGTTTCAGGACTGGTCCGTGTAGATGCTAGGAATAAACGGCAAGAGTTCCGCCGCGTGAATATTTTTGTGTCAGTTTTGTTATTAAAACGGAAAGAGCAATAAGAACTCTAAAGTTAGGATGATAAACCTTTATTAATCCGTGGACAATTCAGTACGACCGTATAATGCAGGGCAACCTTAGGCACGGGTGCACAATGACACAGGGGAGGGTGATCACAGAGAGGATTTATATTGTCAAAAATCAAGTATTGTTTTAAACATGGTCCATTAAATGAAGTCACCTGATTTGCAACAAATTTCATCCTGCACGTGAATTCTACATTCATTAAAATGTTGAACTTTGACTGGGGAGGGAGTCGGGGAGAAAATTGGGTTAGCCTATAATTTAATGATTGTTATAACAATGTCCTGACAATCAAAATATGTCAGAATTTAATGGCATCTCATTAAATATTATGTTATGTGAATTCATGTTGACCTTGCCCACTGACTATCTAGAAAATAAAAAACATGGCACTTCATTTCAAAAAGGTTGCTGACCCCTGGTAATGACTCCTATTGTTGCACAGACAGCTGTGATGAAAAGATGAAGATGCCATCAATTTATCTGTAAAAACACTGTAGCCTTGTCAATATAGGGATGAATTGACTTGCGTCTGAAAGAAGAGAAGAGAAACTGAAATGACCTTGTGTGGGCAGAGAGGACATGGAGGGTTGGACTACTGTTCACTAACCTGGGAGCTTGGCAAACAGTAACTCAGTGAGCACAAACACTACAGTTCCCTTCAGAACCAATCTTATCTGAGGCTGATTGTTAGGCCTAAGTGGTTCATTTCATCACAGGATGTTTGGATCTTAAAGGGATATTCCACTTTCAAAAAAATTCTGCCTTGCTTGGGTCTGCCTCCCCAGGCTCATGCAGGGCCTCTCTCCACACACACACACGTGACACCCACTGTAACTTCAAGCTCCATTTTAACCATGATAGATTCATTAAAAACACCCATTATTTTTTATGGTGACTCATACTACCCTCCTAATACGTCAGCAGGCCGTATTTTTTCATATATTTTTAATAAATATTTCATTTATTTTTAATAATTTTGTTTTGTATTTCATTTTTCTCATTTTCACAAAGAATTATAAAAAAAAATGAAAAAGGTTATTGAGAAAACACGTATTAGGAGGGTAATATGAGTCACCAGAAAAAATAATGGGTGTTTTTTATTAATCTATCATGGTTAAAATTAAGTTTGAAGTATAGTGTGTGTATATATATATATATATATATAGAGGGAAAATGACATCCACCCATGTTAAAACAAGGATATACTAATATAGGCCTTCTAACTGCAGTTAGTTAGCTGTCTGGCCAAGCCAGGCTAAAGGCCCATTCCCACTGGGCCAGATACAGATTAAAAAATACATCTGCCACAGATAAAAGAAATATCTGGGGCAGATATTTTTTATCTGTATCTACCATCCACTTTGAATGGAAAAATATCTGGAGAAAGAGATTTTTTTATCTGTTATCTGGCCCAGTGGGAATGGGCCTTAAAGGAGTAGTTCACCCCCAAAATGACTTTTTTTCTATTGATTAGTCACGCCATGGAGACTAGAGTTCAATAAAGCAATCTTATATTTACAATTGAGTAAAAGCCGCATCCCACTTCAACTCAACGGTAGGGAGAACGTACAGAATAATACCGCCCATAACTCTATGCCGTCCACTGATTCGCTAGAGAGCAAGAGAGAGAGAGAGAGAGAGAGAGAGAGAGAGAGAGAGAGAGAGAGAGTCTCAGGTTACAAGAGGGAAGGGGGGGGGTCAGCTGCACAGGGGGAGAGAGAGAGAGAGAGAGAGAGAGGGGTCAGCTGCACAGGGGGAGAGAGAGAGAGAGAGAGAGAGAGAGGGGTCAGCTGCACAGGGCTAGAGAGAGAGAGAGAGAGAGAGATAGAGGTACTGTACAGTAAGGTACAGTAGAGTACATCTATACATACATTTTAGAACTGCAGCCAGCGGTATTTAATCGGTAGACACGACCAAATGCAGCACTCCAATTGGCTAGGACTGATCACGTGCATGGCACACGGAGTTCTTAACCGGAAGTGCGTCCGGCGGTCAAATATGTCCGACCGGAAACGTGCTGCGGCACACTAGTTCCGCCACAATAGTTCCCCCCCCAAAAAACTTTTTTTTTTTTTTTTTTTTTTTTTTTTTACTTTTTTTTTTTGAAAAAAAGGTTTTTTAGTAAAGAGGCGGGCGTGGACTCTAGATGTGAGCGGCGCGAAGGGCCGCGAACCTCTAGTAAGCCACAAGAGGCGAGTGGTTACCGGGGTAGTATACACCGGCTGAGAGTCGTTGGGAAACACGAGGCGCAGCCGAGTGTTTCCGACCCTCTCTCAGCCGGTGTATACTACCCCGGTAACCACAAGCCTCGCGTGGCTTATTGCTTTACTAAAACGGTCACAATATTGCAACATGAAAATCATAGACATGTACCAATTAAAACTGTTCTATTTCACTAATAATACACAATAAGGTCTGCTCTGCAAGAAAGTATTTCCCGGCTAGGCTGCAGAAACAACACAGGTGCAGATAATTGGTGCACTGTGGAACACTGTGGAAAGAAATAACGCACCTGGATTTGATATAAACTGATTCAAGGTGTGGGTTATAGTCTCATATACCACAGCAACCAGCCAATCAGAATCAAGGAATTATGGAACTAGCCGTTTTAGAATAATATTTTTAGAACTACTCCTTTAAGAGCATAATCCGTGCGCGCGCGCGCGTGCGTGCGCGCGTGTGTGTGTGTGTGCGTGCGTGCGCGTGCGCGCGTGGGTGTGTGTTTTATTTATCTAGCCTACATGTGATAACATATTGCTCTGTCATAAATTAGATGTTGTTAATTGAAATGAAATTGAGAGAGAGAGAGAGAGAGAGAGAGAGAGAGAGAGAGAGAGAGAGAGAGAGAGAGAGGTCTAGAGTGGGTGGGGATATGGCTGTGATTGATGGTCCCCCTCCGAAGCCCTGGCCCCCGCAGGCTCTCTCTCTCTCTCTCTCTCTCTCTCTCTCTCTCTCTCTCTCTCTCTCTCTCTCTCTCTCTCTCTCTCCCCCTCAGACAGACAACTCCACGCCACAGACCCACACACACACCACCATCAGATCGTTTGTCATCTAGATCGTTCCTTCAGTATAATCGTGGAGAGACACTGGGAGAAGAAGTGACAGGGATCCATTCATTCCACTATCTATATTTACGGACCGTTTCCTTGGCGATTGAATTGAGTTTTACATTTTTTTGGTTTTCTTCTTCTTTTCGCCCGACCGAAAACTTTGCTTTAGACCGAGAGAGAGAGAGAGCACAGCTGTGTGGCTCCCTCCACCGCAAATGGAAATACCATCACTGGAATAATAAAAGAAAACCCCAACGCTTTGCTTATTTCTGAGGCATCTCTGAGGTCTGTAAGGTTTGTTTTGTCACACATAATCGTTCGTGTTCATCATGATCTGACTGCAGCATTCAAAGCTGCAAGCGTTTTTTTTCTTCTTCTTTTTTGCTCGCCGTTATAACTCGCAGCATGATTCCTATGCTGAGGAATGAGCGAGTTGTAACGGCGAGCAAAAACCCGGAGGAATCATTCCGATCCACAGCACAGCAAAGTAGCCTCGATCCGTGCATGGAGAAGTCCAGTTATTTTCAGGTCTAATAATAATGGCATTATTTATTACGTCGTTGGCACCCGTGTCCCGATATTGATTTCGGCGTTACAGCCGTGATGTCTATAACGTTTATTTGACAATTATTCAATTATTCTGCAAACTAATCTTGCTAGGCTACTATCAATTTGTTTGACAAAGTGTAGGCTACTGTACTTTACGACAGTGGTTCTCAAACTTTTTCATGTCAAGGACCCCCAAATTGACACTTATTACCCCCATTTTTAAATGATATGCCATGGACCCCCATAGAGAAAATGTATATGTGTCTAGCTAGCAGTGATTCTGAACCATTTTAATTTCAAGGACCCCCCCAGTCTGACGTGCATTAGGCTACGGACCCCCATTAAATGGCATTTGGGGTCCATTTGAAAACACTAACTAAAGGTTCCATTTGTACTTACAGTTTATCTTCTGCATTATAGTAGCTACTATCTGCTGTCATTCAATGTTATATGAGTTTAAAAAAGGATCTCGATTTAAACAAGCCATAGGCTTTTTGGGTATCCTTTTAGTTGACCTTGTACCAGTGAAATGTAAACGGACCTTTTCCTCTTATAAAGTATTCAATAAATCAATCAATCCATCAACAGAGCCATAAGGGTCCATTTGGTTTCTAACTATCATTCAGCTGGAGACCCCCTGAAACTCCCCCTGGGGGTCCCGGGCCAGCCGGACCCCACTTAAACCAAACATTGTAGGTCTACGACATTCCAACTAAGCCAACACGCCAATGTCATGTGTACGCAACTTCTGATTCAATCAGGGTAGGCTACTGCAACATGCAGTTGCATAGTTATAACAACTTAATAACGAATTGCATTGTTGTCTGCTTTATGCTGCCCTCTTCTCAAGCGTTTCCCAATTCTTTAAAATAGGGGTCTTCAATGTTTTCAGGCCAAGGACCCCTTAGTTGAGAGAGAGATGAAGCAGGGACCCCCACAACCTGTTCATAGATTCCATATAGTTTCATTGTTTGACAGCACAATCATCAGTGTATTTTGGATTCATGTCAATTTGTGTTTTCCAATATTTGACCACTTGAACCATCCATACTTAATAAACTTGACCTTTCACTCTGTACTTAGTCTGCTCTTTTTCCCCTCTACACCAAAGCTCTTTGCCAAAAATAGCCGATCTACAAGCTCACAACGCCTCGCGCTGCGAGGCAGTGTGAGCTTGTAGATCTGCTATTTTTGGCTAAAGTTCTCAGAATATGGACGCTACGGTTCAAGTGGTTAATATAAAAAAAGGAGAAAAAAAGTTTCTATCAATCAAAGATTTGGAGGACCCCCTGTAGTCCCGGACCCCCTGTTGAAGACCCCTGCTTTAAAACAGAAACAAAGACTTTCGTTTCTTTCCAAAGTACAGTGTGTCTGTCTGCTCCATTTCCCATAATAGTGAAACCAGATATTCCTCTCTCTCTTTCTCTCTGTCATGGTCTTTTCCCTTCCAGGGAGCAGGAGTGAGTGTGTGACATGCTGCAGAAGACCCATGGTGTTCTATATGTGCTCAGTTCAGTACACAGTTCCGGCCAGCAGAGCACATCAGAGGAGACCCCAGCACGCGGCTGCTGACTCCATCAGTCCCCACTACAAGCACCGCCAGCCCGGTCCAGTGACCGCAACGCGGAGGACCCAGCGCTAAATAATCGTCCGTGGCCCTCGTACTACGCTAGACCTAGACCCGCCATGGCGTCTAGCCTGACCTGCGCCGGCGTGATCTGGTGCCTGCTGTCGCTGGCGTGCGCCGCCGCCTCCTGCGTCGGGTTCTTCATGCCCTACTGGCTGCTGGGCTCGCAGATGGACAAGCCCGTGAGCTTCGGCACGTTCCGGCGCTGCTCGTACCCGGTGCGCGACGAGGAGCGGCAGGCCACGGTGATGCTGGAGCAGTGCGGCCGCTACGCCTCCTTCCAGGGCATCCCCAGCCTGGAGTGGCGCATCTGCACGGTGGTGACGGGCGTGGGCTGCGGCCTCCTCCTCCTGGTGGCGCTCACCGCCCTCATGGGCTGCTGCATCTCCGACCTCATCTCCCGCACCATCGGACGCGTGGCCGGGGGCATCCAGTTCGTCGGAGGTATGCGTTTCCGTTTCCTGGTTTCTTCTAACCCATTTCCTGTTTTGTTGGGTGTATCAAAAAAGCACCTTGGTTAAGGCTGGTTCTTGAGCGGACTTGAGCCACGTGAGACACCGCCGAGCAAGCTAAAGTGAGCGAGCCGCCGTGTCGAGCGTTGCCAAGTCCGCTTGAGACAACTCAGCGCTGTTCGAGTTGTAAATCAGGGGGCCAGAATAGTAAATCTTCATCCCCCCAGACTTTCGGCACCTCCGCGCGGTCCAATTGAACACAGCTGAGCGCTCTCTAGCTCTGGTTCAGCCAATCACAAGCTTCCACGGTCGGGTCTTGCCTTGACCGAGGTGCCTTTTTGATACACACTGTTTCATTGTGTCACCGCCGTGTGCGTTTTTTGTTGTGAACCTGTCTGGCTGGCAACCTTCCTGAGTTTACCTTAACATCCCAGACTTTGTGTGTGTTGGTTTTTCAATCAAAGCCACCCGCGGCAACTTCAAAGTGAAACCCTTCGCCTACGATTTCTGGCCATCTCACCCTGTAATCCTGCCTTCTCCCCCCTCTGTGCTGTGTTGGTGAGGGAACAATCACAAGAAGCTTGTATTTAGCGAGGTTGTAATGGAAGCGTACGAAAGAACACTGTAATTCCAAGCTCATTTTGGTGGACGATACTGCATTCCCACCGGCTCTGTCCACTCACTGTGCATTGGCAGCACGCCGGTGTTCCTTGCCCCGAAAGTAGGGGTGTCCTCCTCCTCCCCCAGGACCTGTCCTGGCTGAATACACGTCTTGTATTTGTATTTGATTGTCTTGTTTATTTACACGTGGAAATGGAGAAGACCTCTATGCAAGGCATTGGCTAGTTTGCACATGTGTTCTGTTGGTTTTGCACCGTGTGTGTGTGTGTGTGCGTGTGTGTGTGTGTGCGTGCCCTCGCGGGACGTGAGGTCTGCGCGAAGGATTTCCAAGGCGAGCTGCGCTGCTCGGGGCTCAGCATGTGTTCCTCCTCGCCGTCTTTCTTTTCTTTGCCCTAGTTTAAGAAGCTGCGGTGCTTGAGCCCTCTCATTAACTTCCAAAACGTTTGCTCGCATAGTGTGGTGCACCGCTCTAGCTATTTACAATCCCCGTTGATTTTTCGGCTGCTATGGGCTCTGGCAGGCGGAGTGACATGAAAGCAGGTTGCAGGCAGATGTGACAGTCAAGTCAGAGCTGCCGCCGGGCTTTTAAAGGCGGATAAGCCACTGCAGAGGGCCGTATCACAGCCCGTCTTATCCCACTTCTGACGGGGTTTAGCCACTTGGCACATCAGGTACATACATATTAAAGTCGTATATGACACACTCCCAGGCTGATCCAGGTAAACGCTGGCTGGTTTGTACAGTATATAACTGTACACGTTTATTTAGTGTGTAGTCCCTCTGACTCACAGCGGAACCGCTTGCCATACACAGTGTGTGGTTACAGGATTAGAAAAGGAGGATATCTGCCTGTCTCTTTGCAGGCTTGTGTCCTTCCTCAGCACAAGTGCAGGCGTACAGTGCACAGATATGCAAAACCGTGCGTGATCTTTAAAACATAGAGAACATAGCAGATCTGCAAGCTCAAAAACGTACCTCATCGCAACACGTCTAGCGTGTAGATCCGCTATTTCCACTATACATACAGTATGCACGACACTGTCTTACACTGAAGTTTAAAATAGGACATATCGTCGTTGTCGGGTGGAAACCTTGTATCTCCAAGTTTCAAATGTGTTCGTTCTTTCGCAAAGTAAAGCCCTGCTTCATCATACAAGGCTGTCGCACAAAAGTAGTGAAGATCTACAAGCACACAAACGGTTTTTCACATACAAGGTTTTCACCCGACAACGACGATAAAAAAGAAGAAACACGGAGATACAAGCTTTGTACCCGACAGCGTCTACAACACGCTGCTTCTTTGTTTTGTTGTTTTCAGTATGGGGGATGGGGGCGGCGCGAGGGGGGTCGGCAGGCGCACTGACTTCTTAGATATTCGGAACCTGAACTTGTCGATGGAAAGGGCAGAGCAGGGAAGGGGTAATTGAAAGCAACTCTCTGTCGGAGCAGTCTGTGTGTGCGCGTGCGTGTGTGTGCGTGCGTGCGTGTGTGTGGGGTACAGCACTCTGCCTCTGCCAATGCCATTTACACAAGTGATAGGAGTGAGTATTCCTATCCTATCACTTTCTGGGGTGGGAGGTTCTCAAAGTGGGGTCCGGGCAGGGACACCCCGGAGTTCCAACTATTCACCAACTATTCAAATATTCGAATATTCGAATATCAAAGTCACTATTCGACGTTGTTCACCGAAGTCGAATATTCGCGTATTTTATTTTATTTTATTGTTTTCTCTTTAAAAAATATATAGTTTATAAAGCTTGGCTAGAATCAGTTGTCAAAACTTTTTAGGCCGTGACCCCCACCCTGACAAGCACTTGGAATTGTAGGTATTACATTTTATGTGAATCGGTTCCGCAGATTAATATTGTGAAAATAGCCGATCTACATGCTCACAACACCTCGCACGTTCGCCTCTTGCTTACTTAATATTTGACAGTTTGGCCAGTCCTGTCGAAATATTCGACTATTCGAATACTTTGAGGTTGAATAATTAGAATACTAAAAATCACTATTCGTGAATGCCCTAATACAATTTAATGTGTTGTGAGCTTCTTAGATCTGATGTTTTCAAAACATTTGGACAAATCTCAAATCTACTCTTTCTAATTGGTGGTCTGCTGCCAAATACATTCCAATTTCGGGGGCCCTTCTTGACAGGAAAACGTTTCAGAATCACTGTTATAAAGACATAATAGGAGGAACGAAGGGGAAGACGAAAGCATTGGCAGCAGGCATAGATGAGAACCCATTAGGCAAGCCTGGGTCAATATGAGCTCCAAAGACAAGCATCCTCCTCACCGCAAGTCCATCGACAGGCACTGTTCATGCCCTTTCTAAGACATTCTATTGGATGTCAGGTGCAGTTAAAGGACTTCATGATAAGTCACCTCGACGTTTATAACTGCATCCCGCAATTGACATGATTTTATTTCGTACTATTTCTGAGGATTAGCTAAAAGTACTCTCACTCTGTGTGTCTGTCCGGGGCATAACTCAGAGGGCGATAGAACCTTTTTTTAACCCATTCAGAACGGGTACACATTATTGTGTATCATTATTTTATGCTTTAACTATTGAAAAATAGCAGATATACAAGCTCACAGCGCGGCACCGAGTGCCACGCTGCGAGCTTGTAGATCTGCTATTTTTGAAAAATCGTGAAAATTAGAATTTTGACCCGATTCTATAAGTGTCTTTTGAATCCTTCTAAGATTTTTTGAAAAACCTGTGTTTCTGTGTCAGCAATCTGGCTACACATCGTCAAAGAAAAGGTCCTTTTCACTTAAATGGAGCTCAGTTAGTCTGTTCTTGAGAGTCTACTATGTCAGTGGTTCTCAAACCTTTTCATGTGAAGGACCCCCAAAATGATATGTATTTGGCCACGGACCCCCATCTCAAAATATTTAGTTCCAGGGACCACCCAGAAGCAAAATTTGAATTACAAACGTTCGCTTTGAAAATACATATATTCAAAGATTTGCACACATTTTCACGACTTTCTCAAAAATAGCAGATCTACAAGCTCGCAGCGCGGCACTCGGTGCCGCGCTGTGAGCTTGTATATCTGCTATTTTTCACTGGTTAAAGCATTCAACAATTCTAGGCCTACAGCGCACTCACACCCAAAAGGTCTTTTCCCTCAGTCTGAACCAGGTCAGATGGGTCATATATTGTTAAAGATCAAGAGGTCGAGGAATAGCAGGTTGACCCAGGTCACCAGATGGGCCCCGGGAGGCCGGGATCGGTCTCGGCTTGTGTCGTAAAAAAAGTGTCACCAACTCCTCCTTTAATTTAGGTTCAGTAATATGACTGAGAGGCTGTCAATTAGCCACATTTAATCACTTAAACCACAATAGTATATACTTAACTTACAGTAGTCAACCGGGGTCCCCCAGGGCTCTATAAAGAGCCTCTCCTTTTCTCCCTCTCCACCAAATCTTTGAAAATAGCCGGGCCTACAAGCTCACGTGTCACACTCACAACGCAATGTTGTTGTGGGCTTGTATATCTGCAACAATCTCCCAGAATACTTGGGTTCATGTGGTAAATGTCTTGACTTGTTTTCCAAATGCTGTGTTAGGCCATGAAGACGGTATTCCTCATATACAGCACTGTAGTTGTTCATCTTTAGACTTTACAATACATCTGTACAAGAGAAACCCAGCACTCTCGGAACTGTCGTTTAAAGGAGTAGTTCACCCCCAAAATGACTTTTTTTCTATTGATTACTCATGCCATGGAGACTAGAGTTCAATAGTATTTGTTGGTTTTTGTCACATTCATAAGACAAAAATTTGATTTGAGTAAATTCACCCCCATTGATTCCGGATGGGGACCCGTTTCGAAACGGGTCCCCATCCGGAACGAAGGGTACATTTATTGTTATCACATTTTTGTCTTAGGAATGCGACAAAAATCTAAAAATATTATTGAACTCTAGTCTCCATGGCGTGACTAATCAATAGAAAAAAAGTCATTTTGGGGGTGAACTACTCCTTTAAGGCATTGTTATTTTAATACATAAATTGACACCGAAACACATACGCTGTGCTGTCTGCTCTGTAGCGTACCATGCCTATTTATTTATTAAAATAAAAGTGCCTTAAAGGACATTTAGCGTGAGTGCTGGTAGATTTATTCTAAAGTGACCTTTCCCGAACGTGCTCCCAGTAAGGATGCTCAGTGAGATTGAAACTAGTTGGAGTCGTGCTTGCTTACTTGATGTAAATATCTTTAGACTCTGTCAGAACATTTCACAGACAACACCCAACCACTGGTTATGAACCAAATCAATGTATTGTGTTTATTAGCTAAAATAGGATCCTCAATCAAATGAGGTTAAATTAATGCAGTGACAGACAAATAAGCATTTTGTGGCTGTCGCTATTATGCTTCAGTGCACGTGTGTGAGTGTGTAAACAGTCCAGTCACAGTCCTGTTGGAATTGGCGATCGGGTTTAGACAGGAGACAAAACTATAGGCGAGCAGCAAGTGCTGCCGCAGAAAACACTTAGCAGCTCTTAGTTGTTTTAGCTGAGATCCCGCTCTGGGAATGTTTGCTAGTGGCTTTCACGGAGGCCTCTCAGAGAATTTACCCGCGGAAATAGAAACAACACTGTAAGTAGCTCTATTATCCCCCTAGAGTGACCTAACAGTACAGTGCAGTAGAGCGATGTACGCTCATCACGTGCTCTTGGCCTAGAGGAAATAAAACCTACCACACCTGGTGTCTACTGCTGTACCTCCATCTCCCGAAAGTTAAAGTTAAGCGCCACAAGCGAAATAGATGGAGGACGCGTACATACAGTAGGTAAACTCGCAGATGGGCTGTCATTATGCCACGGCTTTCCGCGGCAACGGTGCCAGCGGGCTCCCTGGCACAGGAATGTGTGCCGCACGTCCGTCCCGTTCGGAAAGCCACGCAGCGCGCCGCCGCCACAGCCAGGAGCTTTGTCCTTGTGTCGGCTTGGCGATGCTCCTTGCCAGCTGGACCTGAACCAGGGCCCAGAATGTGTGCTTCCACTCACTCCCCCTTCCTACCAAATCAGCGGCACTCATTTTCCAGAGGTACAACAAAAACAAAATGGGAGCCGTATGAGCGGCGCGGCGGAGCGGAACGAGCCGGGCTCCAGCGGGGGGAAACGCCGGTTTATTCTGCTTCTTCGAACAATGTTGTCCTGACACATCATCCGCCGCTTCCTCGCTCGCCGGGTCAATGACGGCTCTCAGCTGAGAGACGCCTCTAAACAACGGCTCAATATTCCGTCCTGTCACAGGCCTCCTCTTTTACACTTAAAGCACCTCCCGGAGGAGCTATCTGTATTCCATCCTCTTCTCTCCGGCCTGTCAGGCTGATATGCCCCTGCTGATATGCCCCTGCCATGTAGTCACTGCATAACACCAACGAGATGGCACAAGCCAGCCCGCATGTTAGGGTTGCGGAGCGACTGGTCACTTTGCTGCAGACAAGGAGCCTCATGTATTAATGATGTCATATAGATTGCCATCTTGACCTTTGTTGTGTACGTTTCTGGCCGTCTCTCTACCTGTGAGATTGATTGATCACCTTTGTTCAACACACTCCCAACACACTTGTATGACTTTAATTATACCTTCCCTGTCACTGTCTGTCACTAAAATAACTGGTGGCTATTTCTATTCGCCGTACACTTCCCTTTGTCCACACTGCCGCTTGGGCCACACACACAATCAGATAACAGCAAAGTATACTGTAGTTAACAGACCATGAAGACGGCCTATTTTCCATTAACAGTCTACAGTTTCATGTTTCTCCTTCTGCTCTTGTCCTATATCTTTCTGTCCCAGCCTTGTTGCTGCCCCTGTCATCTAGACTAGGCCTTATTGTGGTCTGCACAGTTCTCTATTTCTGGCCCATTTCACCTTTCCCCTAATTCCATGATGGTGTGTCTGTCATCCACCCCTCTTTCCTTAACCCTCTCTGTTAACCATCTCCTCCTCCCTCCCTCCCTCCCTCCGGCTGGGCACGAGGGAGCAATCCGGGGGGAAAATCAGCTGATTTGGCTGATGCTCAGTGACCCAGGGGGGCTGACGTACGACTGCTGGGCTCAAAGAGAACGTGAGCGAGAAAACAGAGGCTGAGGCCGAGAGAGCAGAGAAAGACTAAAACAGGGCGGAAAGCCCCAGCTTCAGCTGGGATTTAGTTTGGTCAAACAGGAAGTCTGGGGGAAGCGAAGGGCAGACGGGCGAGGGATATTTCACTCTCTTGTTCCGTTAAGTCATTGTTTTTCCTGCCATAGTATACCCGGGCAGGCCTGCTGCATGCGAGGATCTCTTTTGTCACCGTCGGAAACGGGACCCAAAAAGAGAGAAAGCGTGTCCAGGCGTCTCCAACAGAGCCTGGAATTAATGTATCCATTAAAGCAACACGAGCCCTGTCAGTTGGAGGAAGTTAATAGCATTTCGTGGGCACTGGTGGCTGGGTGTAATACTTTTTTTTGGTTTGTTGTTCTTGTAAGATCACTTTAGACTGCCTGAGTTTTTTTTCCAATCCTGGTTTATAGAGCGCATAGAGCCGGGACAACAGAACGAAAAAGAAATTCCCCCTCAGGTGAATCATTACACGGCCCCTCCTGTCATTTCTGCTGACAGGCCAGGCCTGTGTTCCTGTTCCCCATCATAAAACGGGTGAGTGCTCCGTGTGCATGGGTGACGGCCCCCGGGAGGAGTCAACAGAACACCACACAGTCAGATGCCTGGCAGATGACTCGAGTGGCCACTTCTGGCGTATCACCGGTGACTCGGTTACACCGACACAGGGCTGTCGGGGGCATGTTTGATTGCCAGTTGTCCCGGGGCTGTACTTTGCAGACTGTACTTACAGATGAGGTCAGAAAGCAGGCATGTGCACACATAGACAGGGGGCTTGAGCCCCTGCCCTTTTATCCGTCTGTAAAAAGTGCCCTCTCCAGACCATGAATGTAGTTTTTACTATGGTGAAAAGAAGAAATGCAAATGCCCTCTTTCCATGCCATACCTGAAAGCAGCATTCAAGAGAATTGCCTTGTCCAAACTCTCCTGAACTTGAATGCAGTATCTTGTGTTGAAAGAATTGCCCTCTCTGTGTAGAAATCCATGCCGTTACGCCAAATGTCCAGTATTGACTTGATTATGCTTAGTTCTAGTGTGGTATCAAGCACTGAAAATAGCTGACCTCCTAGCTCATAGCGCGTCACGCTGCGACACGCTGTGAGCTTGGATGTCGGCTATTTTCGATGTTTTCACCAAAAGGCCCCTTTAGAAGTTTCAGCCCCTGCCTCTCTAGCATTCTCTGCACGTCCATGGTCAACACCACACAGATGCCTGGCAGATGACTCGAGTGGCCACTTCTGGCGTATCGCCGGTGACTCAGTTACACTGACACAGTGCTGTCGAGAGGGCATGTTTGATTGCCAGTTGTCCCGGGCCTGTACTTTACAAGACTGTACTTGAGGTCAGAACGTGATAACGACTTTTGGTCACAGTCCAACTAGAAGGCAACACTTCATCTTGGTGGCATTTAAATACCAGGAAGTGACGATAAGAGGCTAAGAACTCTTGCGTGCGGTTTTAATACCTGTAATGACATTGTTTTTCTGGTAGGCACGGCTTAGAGATTGAAACAGAAACAAAACAGCGTGCTTTGGGGGAATTTTGTGTTTTGGTATTCCTTGAATTTTCCTTGGAAATGGCAAATTTCCACATGCAGTCGAGTGTTCTACTCTAAAAGTGAATGCAGAGAAGGGAGGAGGGGAAAAAAAACAATGTCTTTCCATATTTATTTTTTCTTCTCCGCGCTGCTGTGTTGAATTACAACGGAAAGACGACGGAGAGTCGATGTTTTGACCTATTGTACGTCTCTCAGAGTCTGCTGAAGAGCCCAAATCAGTATGGATTGAATGGATCGGGTCTGATCCCTGAGGGATAATCCCTGTTTGCTCAGTATTCAAACCCAGTTTTACGGTGTTTGGAGGCCGCGTTGGCCCGGCTGTGAGGCTACAGTCAAGGCCTTAATTATGCCCTGATCTTCCTGGAGAGAGGTGGCGGCGTGAGGTCGATACTCCTTTTATCGTCACTGTCGGGCAGAAACCTCGTATCTCCAAGTTTCAAATTTGCAATTTTTTTCGCAAAGTAAAGCACTGCTTCATCATATGGCCATCGCACAAAAGTAGTGAAAACAGCTGATCTACAAGCACACAACGCCTCGCTGCGCGAGGCGTTGTGTGCTTGTAGATCGGCTGTTTTCACTAGTTTAAATCATTTGAAAAAAATGATGAATACGAAACAAATGCTTTTGGACATACAAGGTTTCCACCCGACAAACGACGTTTATGCTGCTGTCAGACAGGTCAGACAGAAAGGCCGCTGGAGAAACAGGCGTGTATTGAGTGATGGCAGAAGGAGAAGGAGGAGCTATTTTCAGCAGTCACTGAAAGAATCCATAGCTACTAGCCTGGATGAAGTTTCCTCAGCCTTATCCTACAGATCACTAGCCTGGGAATCAGCAGCATTTTCATTTCCAAAATGTTTAAAATGTGATAATTGTTTTGTTTCTTTTGGTATAATAATCGTTTGTTCATGTTTTATTGCGACCGTCAGGTCGCAGTTAGAATGAAAACATCCACCGGCTGTCAGTCAGTGAGTCAGTCTGTCCGTCACGTCACGTCACATCACGTCACGTCACATCAAATCACATCACATCACATCACATCACATCACATCACATCACATCACATCACATCACATCACATCACATCACGTCACGTCACGTCACATCAAATCACATCACATCACATCACATCACATCACATCACATCACATCACATCACATCACATCACATCACACTTTTGCCCTACTATTATCTTCGCCACCGTTGCCTCTATCCATGCCAAACTTTGCACACACACTCCTTGGCTGCCAGACCACAACCTCAACCCCTCATTTCTCACATGGCCCTCTTCTAGCGCCACTATGAGGCCGGTTCTTATAAAACACATTTTTGGACACTGCTCCTGTAGATTTTGCCCTAAAATCATGCAAAGTCATGTCATCAACATGGATCTGTCCCATTTCCCATATTCCCTCCTGATTGGCTACCATTGCCTTCTTAAGTTTGTGTATGCGACCTGACGGTCGCTTATCTCCCGATTAGGGAGTCTTACTGGTCATAATTGGCAAGAATAAACAAATTGATTACAAAAATAACGTTATGTTATGTTGTAGTTTGTTGTAGTCGTTTTCCTCCAGTCTAGGCCACGTCTAGACCGGATCCCATGGGCCAGTTTAAATCAAATACCAGGCTTTCCTCCGTGGTGGAAAGTGGTGGCACGAGGTTAATAGATCACATCTTATCAATCTGCAATAACTACAACCATTCCAGTCGAGGAAGGTTTACCCTAAAGACTAAATTTCATAACTGCATTTAGGATAACTTGCACTTTCTTGTTGTATGAAGTCTTTGACGTTTTATGTTTTTAAATAGTAAGTATACAAAACCAGAATACCATTCCATTTCCTCTCAACATGATACATCAAGTCAGTGGTTGCGTGGCAGCCAACAAGTCAATCACAGTGTGATTGTCCATCCAGGCAATTGGATCCACACCATTTCCTTTTGTAAATTAAAGCTCCAGTTGGTCTAGTGTAGTGTGGGGCAAACTGAGACATGTCATCATGCAAATGTCTGAAGAACCCCTTTTGGAAACAAATTAACACATGTTGTGGTGTAGAGTTGCAATGAAGCATGATTTATACTTAGCCGTGTGGTGTGCCGATGTTATGTGCTAAAATAACTGTCTATCTACAAGCTCACAACGCCACAATGATATGTGATGCATTGTGAGCTTTTATATAGTCATACATATCGTCGTTGTCGGGTGAAAACCTTGTATGTCCAAAACCGTTCGTCTTGCATTTATCATTTTAAAAATAGTGAAAACAGCCAATACAAGCACACAACGCCTCGCGGGTGGTTTCTGAACTGCCACACATACCGAGTAGTTTTTTCCTTTTTTGCTATTTTATCTTGAGTGAGGACCAATTATATGAAGATAGGTTGAAAAGTGGTGAAGACGTCCTTTAACAACAGCCATAGCTTAATGGCTGTCTGGAAGAACGTCTGGGAATCAGAACCCCCCCCCCCCAAATCCCTGGGAAGTGTCCCTCTTAACGCCTAAGTGCTCCCCCCAGGCGCTGTGTTAATAGCAGTGGTGTAAAGTAACTAAGTACAGTTAACTCAAGTACTGTACTTAAGTACAATATTGAGAGATGTGTACTTCACTTCAATACTTTTACTGTACTTCTCTAGTCCACTACATACCTTGGATCCAAATATTGTACTTTTACAATTTTACAATTTACAATTATTTGAAAACTCTAGTTACTAGTTACTTCTTAGACTTTGATTATTATTACAAAACATACATTGACCACTTCAGCCTATATGCATTTAGACTATTTGAAAATAGCCGAGCAACAAGCTCACAAAATGCGTCGCGAAAGATTTTAATACATTGAAACTTGTGAAATGGGAGATTCTGCATAATGAGTACTTTCTACGTTTGGTACTTTAATTACAATTTGATTCCAATACCTTTGTACTTTTACTCAATTACATTTTGAATACAGGATTTACTATTTGTAACAGACTAGTAGGCCTATTGGTACTTTTAACTAAAGTACGTAAGTAAGTTCACTTTTCCTTTTTTTTTTCTTGAAACTATTAAAGCAGGAAGAAGCCTAAATTATATAGTTGGTAATTATGCTTGTTTCTGTGTTTGCTAAAAGACTCTTGAGTGTTTTTTTTAAACACCGCAGAAGTGGAGGACCACCTTGACACCAGAAGTCCATTTCCCAGTCCATTATGTATGTGCCTGTAGCACACAGTCACGATAGCTAGTCATTTACCACAACATTTCAAAACCTGCAATTCCGCCACATTAAAAAAAAGAACGTGTACGGAGGGAATGGAGTGTGTTATGTTTCAGTGGTCATTTAAGGTGTTTGACTGACACATGGCCTAAAATGGCTGTAGCCCCTCCACAGCTGCAGCAGTAGTAGCCTAGTTTTATTTTCAGTAAGAAATGGTAAGTACTTTTTTCCACCACTGATTAACAGCGGTCTCTGCTCCTAATAGTTAGCATGGCTAAAAGCATCGCTGAGGACACTATGCCTCCATATTATGACGTCACCCTTTACCCCTCTGTGCTTACATACGGTAGGTTTGGCTAATTGTGCCTTGTTATATCAGGTCACACTTGTTGATGGTGACGTCACCAAGACTCCTGGTCCCTCATTGGCTGTTGTTGGTGATGATGACGTATTCGCCCAGTTGTTGACGTCACTCTATGTTTTTTTTTTAATGGTTTTCCCTTTGGAGAGAGACAGATCCCATCCCATCCCATCCCATCGCCATCCCATCCCATCCCATCCCCCGCGGCTTTGATTGGTGACACTCACTTTCTGTGGTTCAATTAGATTTTCACTCTCTCCGCCGCCACCCCATCACCTTATCATCCGTGAGGCAGCGGAAGCCAAGGCAATTGAATTAGGAGCTGGGCGTATAGAGTACACAAACACTGCCGACGATGATAGATAAGGTGCAGAGACAACGTCTGTCTGTGAGTCAGCAGAGAACAGGGTCACCAGGCGGCTGTGTAGAACAGAGATGTCCATTTTAACCACTTTAACCCAAGGGTCTTCAACAGGGGGTCCGGGACCCCTTACTACAGGGGGGCCTCCAAATCTTTGTGTGATAGAGACCTTTTTCTCCTTTTTTATATTAACAACCTGAACCCTAGTGTCCGTTTTCTGAGAGCTTTAGCCAAAAAAATAGCAGATCTACAATAGATTTTCGGCAAAGAGGTTTGGTGTATGAGTGGACAAAAATAATTAAATCTCCACAATAGATTATCTTGAGTGGTTTTTATCATGATAAACGATAATATCGCCTATCGTCCCACCCCTACCAGAAACACATAAAGAGCTAGCCCTGAATGACCATAACAGCTCTGTATCTCTGAGGCGTTATTGGAAATGACACCCGAGCTCCAGGCGGAGCCGCTCGATTGTCCACGACACTGCAAGCGGCGCGAAGGCCAGCGGACCTTGGTCCTGCTCTTCGCCCCCGAGCGCCGCAGGCGCGAGTGGCCGCGAAGAGCGGGCCAGGGCCGCGCGGCCGGCGGAGCGCCGCGCGAGTTACGAAGCCGTGGTGAATGCAATCGTTATATTTATGCCCAGGCCGTAAGGCCTGGGCATAAATCGTGGGCTTGCCCAGGCCTTACGGCCTGGGCAAGCCCACGATAAACGCCCTGTCCAAGCGACTACAATCGAGCGCTCCCTAGCTCCGCTTCAGCCAATCAAAAGCTTCGGTGGGCGGGGTTTCCCTGGAGCTCGGGTGTCATTTCCAATAACGCATCTCTGAGAGTGTTCAACTTGGAACGAAATGGACCCGTGTCGTAGTAGTAAATAAGTGTCATACAAACGTATTCTGAAGAAACCCTCAGGACTTGACATTCAGTAATTGGGTCTTACATTCAAAATAAGAACATTCATAATGGTGTGTAAAAAAGAAAATCTAAAATTTGGACGAGGACAAGTCTTTGTCACGGACACATTTGGTCTGTGTACAGACCTATTGATGACCCCTGCACAATGGTGAAGTGAAAGAAAGGACAGGTGAAGGGGCCATCAGACGGCAGCTGCAGATCACACACAGGAGGGCAGTATAAAAGGGTCATGCGTTCGTTCGTCTGTCGTCTGCAGTTTCGACTGCATGTCGTCGTTGTCGGGGTGGAAACCTTGTGTGTCCAAAACCGTTTGTTTTGTATTCATCATTTTTAAAATGATTTAAACGAGTGAAAACAGCCGATCTACAAGCACACAACGTTGTGTGCTTGTAGATCGGCTGTTTTCACTACTTTTGTGCAATGGCCTTGTATGATGAAGCAGTGCTTTACTTTGCGAAAAAATTTACAAATTTGAAACTTGGAGATACGTTTCTGCCCGACAGTGACGATGTGATGATGAACGCAGGAATTGTGTCAAATCCTGCAGATTGCTTAAACGGCACTTCTCGGACGTACACACACACAGAAACTAGCCTACTACAGTAGGTGGCTACAGTGACAGACCTGCGCGCCACTGTGGCCGCCGGCGCTGCTGGGACCCTGCGAGGAGACCAGTTGGTTGTACGGATATCTCCTGGAGTCCTCAGTGAAGCGAGCCGTGTCGCCGGGTACAAATCTATTTCCGTGTCTGTGACGTGTCCAATCTGTCCATGTGTGTGTCTGTCTGTGCGTGTCTGCGTGTGAGCGTGTGTGTGTGTGCGTGCGTGCAGGAGGCACGTGAGTGCATGTGTGACTGTTGGTTTGCAGCTAGGGGTCAAGGTCTGCTTTCCCTCTGTCTGCCTTGAGGAATGCAGGGAATTCAGGGTAAACATATTGTGTTGCCTGCCATTTGTCTAAGTACTGCAAGGAGCCCAACACCACCACCGGGCCGTGACAACTTTTAATTTGAGCCTTTTTTAATTAGCTCCTTCTTTCACATCTCTGATAAACAAGTGAAAATGTGTGCAAAAAAGAAGTAAATAAAAAGCCCTCTGTTCCCCTTTCTTTTATGTTTTTCTTCAGACTATTACAGCGATAAGCAGCCTAAATTATACCATGAGATTGGTAATTGTGCTCGTTTCATTGTTTGCTAAAATACTCTCGGGCGTTTTTTGTTTTCTTATAAACACTGCAGAAGCGCAGGACCACCTCCTTGATACTAGAAGTCCGTTTCCCAGTGCGTTCCTGTGTAGCACACAGTCATGATAGCTGTCATTAAGACGCAAAACATTTTTTCAAAACCTGCAATTCCTCTAGCATAACGTTCTTGTCGGGTGAAAACCGTGTGTGTCCAAAACCGCTTGTTTTGCATTTTTTCATTTTAAAAATGATTTAAACCAGTGAAAACAGCCGATCTACAAGCACACAACGCCTCGCACCGCGAGGCGTTGTGTGCTTGAAGATCTGCAGTTTTCACTACTTTTGTGCGACGGCCTTGTATGATGAAGCAGGGCTTTACTTCGCGAAAGAACGTACACATTTTAAACTTGGGGATACAGGGTTTCCACCAGACAACGACGATAAATAAATGTGCGTGGAGGGAATGAAGTGTGTTATGTTACAGTGGTCGTTTTAAAGTGTTTGACTGACACAGTCTGAGACATGTTGGACTAAAACGGCTGTAGCCCCTCCACAGCTGCAGCAGCATACTGTAGTAGCAGTGGTGTAAAGTAACCAAGTATTATTTTGAGGTACAATTTTGAGGTATTTGTACTTTACTTGAGTATTTCCAATTTCCAATACTTCTCGGATCCAAATATTGTACTTTTACTCCACTACATTTATTTGAAAACTTTCGTTACTAGTTCCTTTTTTGATATCAATTATAATATTATAAAACATACGTGAAACCCTTTTTATTTTTTACCCTATTTTACACCTAGGCTATTTGAAAATAGACTACTAATATATCTACAAGCTCACAACACATTGCAGCGCGTTGTGAGCTTGTAGATATGCTATTTTCAAACATGTTGTACTTTTACTTTTGGTACTTTAAGTACATTTTGATGCCAATACCTTCATACTTTTACTTTCCGGACATTTACTTGTAACAGAGTGTTTCCATATTGCATTATTGATACTTTCACTTAGTAAAGAATGTGAGTGCTTTTTTCCAAAACTTTAGTAGTAGTGTTAGCGGTTTGTAGTGTTCTGGATGAGGGCCCAGGGCAGGCAGTGATCCCAGACCCCTCATTCCTTGCGGATCAACAGTTGGGTGGGCTTCTTCCTATTATAAGATCTGGTTTCCACAGCAGCAGCGGGGGTTGCAGACCTCAGATGGGGGGGGGTTGGCTGAGCATCTCGGAGCCTCGCTGCACTCAGGGGTCTCTTGACCTGAGATAAACGAGCCGAGCTTGCTATGAGCGGGGGCCGGGTCGTCTCCGGGAGTTCATTCTGTCTGTGCACAGAGCTTCTCACGGACGCTCATCAACCAAGGCATATCGAAACTTTCACATGCGTTTCTTTTGGGAAAAGTTCAAAAGTTCAAGCTTTAGCGAGGATGCATGTAAATATTCAGGGAACATCTCCGAACGAGGAGCCCTTTAAGGCCAAGATTAACTGTTTATGCAATCAATCAATCGGATCAATTGACCGCAGAGATATGTCGAAGCCCACGATGTGCGTTGGGATCGTGGGCCTGCGGGAGTTGATCCGAGCGCAGAATCCAAAGCCAAAGCCATGCTTCTGCAGAAGATGCTTGTACTTATCTCCTATGCTGTTAGTATGCCTATGCCTAGGGTATGCTCTATGCTGCTGCCTTTATGTATTATGCTGCTGCCTCATATGTCATGCTGCTGTTTATATGTTATGCTGTTGTTGCTCTCCCGCTGCCATTCTTGTCAATAAAAACATAATTTAAGCTAAAGAACGCTCCCCTGAAATGCAATACATCAGGGTTCCCCAATAGGCGGCCCGCAGGACATTTGCGGCCCATGGGGGGCTACTGTCAGGCCCCCACCAACACCAGTAATAATGGTGGTATAATAGCAGCAACAACACTAGTATATCGTCGTTGTCAGGTGGAAACCTTGTATCTCCAAATTTGTACGTTCTTTCGCAAATCATAAGGCCGTCGCACAAAAGTAGTGAAAACGCCTCGCGGTGCGAGGCGTTGTGTGCTTGTAGATCGGCTGTTTTCACTATTTTGAATAATTTGTAAAATGATAAATGCAAAACGAATGGTTTTGGACATACAAGATTTTCACCCAACAACGACGATATTTGAACTGTCCCAGTCGCTGGAGTAGCGGGAACGCCACCATCGCCCCCTGCAATGTTGTGGCCCTCGGCTTGGTACCCTAGACATAATTCGGCCCTTGGGGAAAACTAATTGGGGAACCCTGCAATACATGGTTAAATCTACTTTGAGGTGAGTGTTCCCGACTAAACTAGAAGTACGCAGGCCTCTCACACCTAGGTCAAAAATGGCCTATTTTCACCTTTTCACTGTATTGCTGTGATATGCGATCGGTTATATCTGCAAACATCTCTGCAAGCAAGTAACACCATACCACCTTGTCTAAAAACAACTTGTGCTGTCCCTTTAAGATTTGGCCGGTCTGAATAATATGACGACACATTTTCTTTCTCTGGGGTGCCCTGACTTCTTGCACACCATCGAAATATCTTGTATTACTAGGAGACCATCTGGAACCACTTATTCGACGCGAAAAACGCAGCCTTTTTAGATTTGATCGTGCTCCCCTAGAACAAATAGAGGTAGGGAACGTCAGCCGGAGACTCCGTGCACCCCATCTTGATGGCTGGCGATCCTGTGTCACGCCCAGAGTGAAAGCATTTCAGCTGGCAGCAACAGAACACCCGGCGGCTCATAAACAAAAGTGGTCCATTCTTCAGGAATGTAGGCATTTTTTTCCTGTATCTGTGTCTGTTTCTAGGTCCTCGGACAAAAAGCTCCGTGGAAAAGCAAGAGTCATTGAGATGAGATGAAGAAGCCATTCAGGTCAACTCGTACGAGACATTATTTTTAAGCCACTCAGCCAAATAGACACACCCCGTAAAAGCATAACCCAAGGTCTCTGGAAAGTTCCATGTGAACTTCAGCTTGCAAAATAGCTTGCACTGCAGGGCGATGATAAACAGGGGAGAGAGCGGGACAAGTTCTATCCATATTTGTGTATGTTTATGCAGCTCTGGCATGAGAGGAAGGCCATATATAGCGTTGTCAAGAATATATAAACAGTTTGTTGGACGGAGCTGTAATCTGAAAGAGCAGGCCGTGGCTGTGTTTTGCAAGCTGTTATTAAAGGCAGTGCGATTGCTAATGTCGTGGCATTGGGAGACAAACGAATAATAATTAAACCGAGACGGCGTGGGCGGCGGTGGTGTCATAATCGGTGGAATTTAAGATAAGCTGCAGTTCACCAATATTTATTGGAGGTTGAACAATGGGCGCCTTCTTCTGTATCTTATCTTTTTTCTCACATGCTGGCTTACACTAGAGTTTGTTCAACAAGAAAAGTTTGCCCTCCGTAATACTTTGCAGCGTTCCAGTTAAAACCCCAAAACCCTGACGCCCTGCATGGTGTCTCTAACAATCGATCCTTCTCCTCTTCTCTCCTCTGCTGTCATTGAATTTTCTAATTTGATTCGCAGTCCCGTTGCCCCACTTTAAAGAAGAAGGAAGGAGAGGAAAAAAGCAAATGCCAAGCAGCAAACGGCTCAAGTTTACACTCCTTTCCATCAGCTGAGCAGCTAGTGTGGGGGGAACAAAGGTAGCCTTTGATCTAGCGGCGTGTCGAATACTTTGGCGCTCGTGCAGCTAGCGCTCCGTTTGGACCTGGCCCATGTGCTTGAGCACCCACCCACCCACACGACCCCCACCCCAACAACACCCCCACCCCCTTGTATTGTTCTCTCCCCTAGTCCGACATGCCCAATACACCCGGCTCCTCTGCCCCTGCCTGGCCCGCCACAAACTATCCCGCCGCGTCCCCATGGCAACAACAGCCGGCCGGGGCCCCGGCGGCAGCTCTGGTTACGCCAGGAATATTACGGAATGTTGTTTCTCCTCCGGATGTGATTCTTGAGTCGCGCCGCGAAGGAGTCTGAGCCATTATTGACATGATGTGAAGCCTGTCTGAGCCGTTATAGACATGATGGATAATGCTGCCGCTGCTGCTCAGTCTGAGAGCCCAGGCATGTGAAGTGCAGCTAAATACATTATACTCAAGTACAATTTCAAGCCACTTGAAATTGCACTTGAAATTTAAAGGTACTTGAAATTGTATTTCAATTTCTTGACTTGTTATACTTCTATGCCACTATGTCCGAGGCAAATATTTTTGTTTTTACAGTACGGGAGAACCACCCATTTTCACCATTGACATGTCATTAATAATACACCTTTGTTTGAGTTTGGCGGTTGTATTGGAAAGTACACTGTGATGACATCATCACGGTGTACTTTGCAATACAAACTCCAGTTCTAGGCAACACAGAAGGAGGGGGGGGGACCTTTTCTTATTTCACAGCTCAAAGGTATATTTCAATGTTGAAAATGGGTGGTTCTCCCCTTTAATGTTACTCTCATAACGGTATCCTCACACTGGCACACTTTGACCTGAAACCTGAGTGTTAGTTGAACTCTCGATTGAACTCTGAGTTGCAGCTCAGCAACATGAAGTCACTTCAATTATAATATCAGAGAGATAGTAAAGCAGATTTGCAGCGTATATGGATGGAGGTCCCCTGTCAAGGAACAAGGTTATCATAAGTCACGGTGAACGATGCAGTGGGCAAAGAAATAAATCACAGCTGTACTGACCGTGCCACACATTATGGCCCAGTTTGCACATGACAGGCTGCTAGAGGAGGAGGCAGCCTGTCTAACTGCGATACTAGCACCAGGCACAATCCTAAATCCCTCTTAAAGGTGGACCGTATCTTCCACTGGTCCTCCTCCTAATGCTTATTATTAAGACGGCTCCATTTGCATCCCAGAGGTGGGCTGGGGACAGTTCAGAAAATTGCCTACCAATGGCATCATCTGTGGTCATTTCAAACAAGTTTTCAAACTATTCTTTTTTTTTTTAAACAACTTATTGATACATGAATAATGGCTTCTATTTCGGCGTGCCAACTTCCCTGGAAGACAAAGGCTGTCGTTTCCATTAGCCTAGAATCCCCCCCCCCCCCCACCCCCACCCCACCCCACCAATTAGAAAGATCCTTTTAACCACATTAACCCTTTCAAATATTTAAAGAAAAGGGTTCCTTGCTAGTATACAGGGGGCTTTAAGTGGTTAAGAGTCACAGTAGGGGAGCCAAATTGGCAGGGGGCCAGCAAGCTTGTAACGGGGGGCACAGGTATAGTGTAGTGGAGAAAGGATGAGAGGGCACGTGTAATCACAGAGTGATTATATACAGAGCCAAAGCCCCTGGGAGTCCCAACTGTGTGGGGTGTCACAATGGGGGGAAAAGTGGGACTGAGTTACTAGGGCCCAAGGTGGAGGGGCCTTAATTAATTTAGATACTTTAGCTATTGAAAAATAGCAGATATACAAGCTCACAGCGCGGCACCGAGTGCCGCGCTGCGAGCTTGTAGATCTGCTATTTTTGAAATGTCATGAAAATGTGTGTAAATCTGAATGTATATATATATCTTTTTTTTTAAGTGAACATTTGTAACTCAAATTTTGCTTCTCTGGGGGATCCCTGGAACTAAATATTTTGAGATGGGGGTCCGTGACCAAATACGTATCATTTTGGGGGTCCTTCACATGAAAAAGTTCGAGCACCACTGACATAGGTTTTTCAAAAAACCTTAGAAGGATTTTAAATATTTTTCACTATTTTTCAAAAAATAGCAGATCTACGAGCTCGCAGCGGCACTCGGTGCCGCGCTGCGAGCTTGAATATCTGCTATTTTTCAAAGCACAAAATGTGAGTGAATCCTTGTACCCGCAGGGCCCAGAATTTGGTGCGACACCCCTGGGTGCCGCCGGAGCATGGGGGCCACGCTGCCAGAGTTATCGCTCCCATCTACTTATCTCCCCCCCTCCTCCCCTCCCCCACTACCATGATGCAGCCAGGAGCAGCAGATCATTAGTGAATCTGTCACTATCACAGCTCTGCTCATAGATAAAGACAGTCCCTTGTTGGCATTCGCCTTTAGCATGGCTCACTCGCGTGCCGCCAGCTGTTCTCTCTCTCCGCGCGCCTCTGCCCCCTCTCCCCCCTCCCCCCAACGCGCGTGGATGGATGCTCAAGAGTAGGGAGGACGACAAGCGATATTATCGTTTATTGTGATAAAACAACACTCACGATAATCGCATCGTGGAGATTTAATTTATCGTGATATCATCCTCCGTCATGCACTGGGATCAATTCACCTTTTTCTTTTGCCGAGCTGCATATCCGGTACCACTTAAACCCTCTATTTGGTAAAAGGTACTTATATACCTAATACTAATATACCTGCTTGATACTCACTCTCTATCAAATGTCTTAGCCAAAAAATACCCGATCTACAAGCTCACAACGCGTAGCAACGCAACGCGTTGTGAGCTTGTAGATCTGCTATTTTTTGGCAAATCATGTTCCGCCCCAGGATAATGAATTTTGATTATCGCGATAATATCGTAAATCACGATTTCTTGTGTCACAATAATCGTGATATGACATGTTCATATCGTCCCATCCCTAGTCAAGAGAGAGAGAGAGAGAGAGGGAGAAAGACGCTGATGAAACGAGGTGTTCCCGAACGCATTCGTCTCACTTCCCGCGCGATTATTTTTCGGAAATGCTAAATCGTCCGATCCGCTGGTTTTCGCCCCCCGATAATGACAAAGTGATTTTGTCCAGCGTTGCGTAAAATGTGTCTCTTAGTTTTCCGCCACGCTGCGGTGGGTTTCTTGCGTGGGGGTTGTTATTTTTCTCCTGACATTACAGTATCTTAGCAGCCGGTTGGTGGTGGATGAGAGCGGGGAGATGGTGCCTAACTCATTTAGGCCTTGAATTATTTGAATGCTTTAACTATTGAAAAACAGCAGATATACAAGCTCACAGCGCGGCACCGAGTGCCGCGCTGCGAGCTTGTAGATCTGCTGTTTTTGAAAAATCGTGAGAATGTGTGCAAAACTTTGAATATTACGTGTTATTAAAGCGAACATTTCTAACTCAAATAGTTGCTTCTGGGTGGTCCCTGGAACAGCATAGTTTGAGATCGGGGGTCCCCAGCCAAATATACATGTAATTTTGGGTGGTCCTTGGACACGAAAAGGTTTGAGAACAACTGATTTAGAAGAAGGATTTAGAAGACATTTTTAGAATCGGGTCAAAAATATTCCAAGACTCGCGCGATTTTTCAAAAATAATGAGTGCTTGTATATCTGCTATTCTTTAATAGTTAAAGCGTACAATAAGGGTTAAAGTGGTTCAAATCTAAAGTGAAACAGATTTGCGTTCAGGCCTAATCGGTTCTCCATTCAGAAACATTGCCATTCAGAAGATTGACTTCCATTATTCTAAATGGAGTTGTCACCTAAACCTAACCTTAACCCTAACCCTAAAGTCAACTCAGTGGGGGTATTTCTGAATGGGGATGTTTCTAAGTGAGGTGTTTCTGAATGGAGGTCTGCCCCCCGGCCTAAACGGCCTAATGTCCACTCAAGCCGGCGCTGTTCCGCGCAGCCTGAACCATAATGTTCTTCTCCATCTGACAAACGGAGATAACCACAGCGAGTGTGTGGGCGGCCGGCCAGCTTTATCTTTTCTTTTTTTTTATTTTGTAGTTTCCTCCTTTCTGAGAATTCAAGCGGTGAGCACTCAATCACGCTCTCTCGACGGACGCCTAATGGCTTGTCATCATGAGGCGAGGAGGGAGATAATAGGCTGGTACAGCGCAGAACTCACAACAAGGCAAACCGAGTCCGTTTATAGCGCGGCGAGGAATGCGTGCTGTCGGCCAACACACAACACCAGGGACGTGCTGGCCATTGGGAAAAGCGGTACAACTCCTGAACGGACGGTTCATTTCATTTTTAATAAAATGTCGGCCTTCGTTCCATTTTGGGGGCTGGGCGGCCAACAAAGTAAATCGTCACTGTCGGACAGAAACCTTGTATCTCCAAGTTTCAAATTTATAAATGTTTTCGCAAAGCAAAGCCCTGCTTCATCATACAAGGCCTGTTGCACAAAAGTAGTGAAAACAGCAGATCTACAGCCGATCTACAAGCACACAACGCCTCGTTGTGTGCTTGTAGATCGGCTGTTTTCACTAGTTTAAATCATTTTTAAAATGATAAATACAAAACAAACGGTTTTGGACATATAAGGTTTCCACCCGACAACGACGAAATATAACTCAAAGGGGAAAAAAAGAAAAAATGAGGGCCTCTCCAACTCTTTTTCCCAGGCTGAATCAGGGGCCCAGCACGTCCCTGCACAACACAACAGACTGGGCACCGAGATTCAACCGCCGCAAAGTTTTTTTTTTATGTCGCGCTAGATTCGACTAGTTTCTGATGTTTGTTTATGTCATGGAGAATGATGTAAGGGCAGTGCACACCAATCACTATAACTGTAATTATAACAGTAACTATATAGTTTGCCACTTTCATCATTATAGTTGTGGTCGTGGACTCTGCCGTCCACTCTGACATTTGTTTTAAAACTATACCTTTATAGTTACACGGCTCATTACACTCACTCTTTTTTTTGCACTCGCTCTTTTTTAACAGTGAGGCCGAAGGCCAGAGTTTGCTGCCTCGGCTTGCACACACCCCTGCAAAAAAGTCCCTTCGGAAAGTAGACCCAGGGGCGTCACACCAAATTCTGGGCCCTGGGTACAAGGATTCACTGCGGCGGGCCCCCCAAGAATGTTAACCATTGAAAAATAGCAGATATGCAAGCTCACAGCGCGGCACCGAGTGCCGCGCTGCGAGCTTGTATATCTGCTATTTTTGAAAAATCGTGAAAATGTGTGCACGAAACCTATGTTTCCATGTCAGTGGTGCTCAAACCTTTTCATGTCAAGGACCCCCAAAGATGATATGTATTCGGCCACGGACCCCCATCTCAAAATATTTAGTTCCAGGGACCCCCCGGAAGCAAAATTTGAGTTACAAATGTTCGCTTAAAAAATAGATATATTCAAAGATTTTCACACATTTTCACGACTTTTCAAAAATAGCAGATATACAAGCTCACAGCGCGGCACTCGGTGCCGCGCTGTGAGCTTGTATAACTGCTATTTTTCAATAGTTAAAGTTACTAGGGCCCCTCCACCTTGGGCCCTGGTAACTCAGTCCCACTTTCCCCCCCTTTGTGACACCCCTGAGTAGACCAATCACTGCACTCACGCCACTACAGCGCATGATGTCACAAAACAGAGGCCACATGAACCCTACAGCGCAGGGCTAGGCGACCTTAGGCACAGGGAGGGTGATCACTGGCATATTAAATGTGAGAGAGAGGATTATTCTTGTAGAATATTAAAAAGGAAAAAACATTGTCAGTTAAATGAAGTCCGCTCACATCTGCATGCAAATTGAATCCTGCATATAATTCACACATTCGTTCAAACTCTGAACTCTGACTGGAGAAGGAGTCTGGGAGAACCAATTTTTTCACCCAGTCCCAGTGTCAATTTTCTAATGTAATCCTGGGTGCTACCCTCCCTCTGCCAACCTGGGTCGAGCAACGGACCGGACTGACCTCATGCTTGCTTCAATGCGTGAGAACATTCTTCAACCCACTGCCGGAAACGATTATGCAAACACAATTGCAGGCCTAATACACACACCACCACAAAACATCGCTGAAGTTAATGATTGGCGAAACCCGAACGCTGCATTGTGATTGGTGCGGCTTCCCTCACCGACAGCCTAGCATCAGCTAAAGATTGGACAGAGACGCGGCCACGGCCGCGCCATTAAGAGATAAGATAAGATAAAGCTTCATTGCTCCCCGGAGGGAACTTCAGGCGTCATCACAGCAGCAGCAGAGCAGCAAGAACGGAACGCTGGAGACAAGCGATGCGATGACAGCCTAAAAGATAGAGAGATAAAAACCTATTATTATTGATCCTGTGGGGGGGATTCAGTTGTCACAGTCACAGACAAGATAAAGGTTAAGAGAATGAAAAATGTGTTAAGCGCAGATTCGGGCGCTAAATATATGCAACGGGTCTCTGAGTGAATATGTGTACAGTACACGTCTAGCAAAAACAGTGAATGTGTGACGTGTCCTTATTATATCCATATTCTAACTTTTTGTGTTGTTTCGTTAATTAATTAATGTCCTACTTGATCATACCACAGCGTCACACAACAATCTACAAGCTCGAAGCGCGTAGCAATGCGACGCATTTTGAGCTTGTAGAACTGCTACTTTTGCTGTTTTTGAGCGGTGGTCACACCGTCTCCATAGCGTGGCCGTGTGTGTAGGTATGTTTGTGGGTATGTTTGTGGGTGGGTGGGTCTGTATGTAGCCTCAAGCCTGGTGTAGTACCTTTTATGACCACACATGTTAAGGGAGGGGCGCTGTTTTCAGGCCAGGTCAGGCCAGGCACACACACACACGCACACACACACACACACACACACACACACACACACAGGGGGGAAAGGGGGGAAGGGGGGGGGTTGGTGGGTAAACCACCGCTCAGTTCACACGGGTGTGATTTTTTAAAATATGAATCCTGAAAAGTAACATTTTGGGATGTATGAGGTGTCCACCTGACAGATGAGACAACGTACCACCTTATCGTCACTGTCGGGCAGAAACCTTGTATCTCCAAGTTTCAAATTTTTATGTTTTTTCCCAAAGTAAAGCCCTGCTTCATCAGGCAAGTCCATTGCACAAAATTAGTGAAAACAGCAGATCTACAAGCACACAACGCCTCGCAGTGCGAGGCGTTGTCTGCTTGTAGATCTGCTGTTTTCACTAGTTTGGTTAATTCTTTTTTTTTAATGATAAAAACTAACGATTTTGGACACCCGTCAATGACGTTATGCATTGAACACATCTTTTGTTTTATCTTCTGAGTTTGAAATTACAGGAGATGCAGGGTACAGACAGTAGCTAATACTCATCAATGAGTATTTACCACATACGAAAATACGCACAAATCGAACTGGGTTATATCGGGGGGAAAAACGCAGCACTATTGGTTTCTTTAAATAAATAAAAAATCAGTTTTTTCCGTGCGACAAAGCCCTTTACTCTCTTATTTTATTTTTGGGTGGGCGGGAGACCTTTACTTCTTTGACAAGAAGCCGTGCCTGAAGCTCACACTAACGCAACATCTCCCCCTTTCAAGCAGGGCCATTGATTGCCTCTTGGACGATGAGCGTAATAGAAACGTGTTCTCTCGTGCGGCGAGGCATAAAAGTTATGGATTGCAGCTTCCATAAATTAACACAGGACATCCACTGAGTCGGTACCAGGTGTGGGCAGCCAGGGAAGTGTAGTGAAGTGTCCATTAGCCTAAATTACCTCCAGCTCCCCCGCCCCCCGCCCCCAACCCAACCCAACCCAACCCAACCCCCATTCGACCCAACACCCACGGCCCACTCACTCCCGTCTGGATATCTCTGGAGCTTCTCTCTTGGCCTACAGGGTCATCGGACCATGCAGCTGGAGATGTGTTATCCATTATTCACACTGCCGAGAGAGAGCAAGAGGAAAGAGAAGAAGAAAAAAAAAACAGAACAGCCCGAGAAAATGTGAACTCCCACTCGTTGCTTCCAGGGGCGTCACAAGGGGGGGAAAGTGGGACTGAGTTACTAGGGCCCTTAATTATTTTATATACTTCAGCTATTGAAAAATAGCAGATCTACAAGCTCACAGTGCGGCACTCGGTACTGCGCTGCGAGCTTGTAGATCTGTGAAAGTCGTGAAAATATGTGCAATTCTTTGAATAATGTGTATTTTTTAAGCGAACATTTGTAACTCGAGTTATCTGGGGTGTCCCTGGAACTAAATATTTTGAGATGGGGGTCCGTGGCCAAATACATATAATTTTGGGGGTCCTTCACATGAAAAGGTTTGAGCGCCACTGACATAGAAACATAGGTTTTTCCCCCAAAAAAACCTTGGGGGAACCACGATTTTTCAAAAATGGCAGATCTACAAGCTCGCAGAGCGGCACACGGGGAGCTTGTAGATCTGCTATTTCTCAATAGTTAAAGCACAACATGCGAGTGAATCCTTGAACCACAGGGCCCAGAATTTGCTGCAACACCCCTGTTTTTTTTGCCTCGTCACCCTTTGCCTCTGTACTGGAACCATCCTCCAGAGTTTGATCACCCTTTGCCTCTGTACTGCTGCCATCCTCCAGAGTTTGATCAGCACATTGTTATGTAGGTTGGCTGCTGTACGTGTGTCTCGTATGATTAGACCCCTTCCTCACTCAGAGGGCTGCCAAGGAAACCATATGACTTCAGAGATAGATGTGTGTTAACGCATTTAGAACGGGTACACACATTATTTTATTCTTTAACTATTGAAAAATAGCAGATATACAAGCTCGCAGCGCGGCACCGAGTGCCGCGCTGCGAGCTTGTAGATCTGCTATTTTTGAAAAAATCGTGAACATTTGAATTTTCACCTGATTCTATAAGTGTCTTTTGAATCCTTCTAAGATTTTTTGAAAAACCTATGTTTCTATGTCAGCAATCTGGCTAAATGTCGTCAAAGAAAAGGTCCTTTTCACTTTAAATGGAGCTCAGTTAGTCTGTTCTTGAGAGACTACTATGTCAGTGGTTCTCATACTTTTTCATGTGAAGGACCCCCAAAATGATATTTATTTGGCCACAGACCCGCATCTCATAATATTTAGTTCCAGGGACCACCCAGAAGCAAAATTTGAGTTACAAACGTTCGCTTTGAAAATAAATATATTCAAAGATTTGCTCCCATTTTCACGACTTTTTCAAAAATAGCAGATCTACAAGCTCGCAGCGCGGCACTCGGTGCCGCGCTGTGAGCTTGTATATCTGCTATTTTTCACTGGTTAAAGCATTCTAAAAGGCCTAAATGGGTTAATATGACCTTTCTTCTTCGCGCATAATCTAAGATTCGGGGCCGCGAAAATATATGATTTAATGGGAGAAAAAGGGCACGGGGGATGAGTGAGAGCGACGCGGCCTCCCAAAATGAAATGTCAAAGGTTTTCAAAGGGAGAAGTGACAGCTTATTATTCCAAAAGCCCTCCTTTCACTGCCAGGGCGTGCGGACTGTCACGTACGGTACCTGACGCACGCGTGTGAGTCTCCCTACTCATCAGCCTTCGTTCCGAACGCCACACACGTGCCTCGAAAGCGAAAAGGCTCGTCGCCGAACGTAAAAGGCAGGCGTCATGAGGCGTTTGAGTGGCGGATAGATTAATAAAAAAAGGCCATGTTTCACTGATGACTGGACCATCCCCCAGCTTTGTTCTCCACTCGCACACGGAAAAAGGACAGAGAAACAGAATAGTCTGCTCCCTAGGTAGATAGATACATACTGGCACGTGTAGATTCTCCTAGCAAGTATTTGCATTGTTTTAGGGCTGCAACTAAGCGATTATTTTCTAATTCTATTAATCAAATAATAATAGAGAAGATAATTTCATTGTATTTTACTAAATTGTATTCATCTTCGTATCGATGAATCACTTAGGTGTTTGCTTCTTTCATACTTTGTCTCACAAATGGTGTCATGCAATGGGGCTTTTAGCCGTGACATCATTTTGTAGGCAGAGGAGAACTCTGCTCCCAGAGCATTTTCTGTCCCTCGCTATTTCAACAGATCCGAGACAAAAATAACGACTAAAGTATAATTCTAACACTTTCCTTTCAACAACAAAGAGAAGAAAAATGTGTAAATAGTAAAAATAGTAAAAAGATTCACGGAAACTGGGGGCAGAAATTCTCCTCTGCCTACAAAATGATGTCATACTTAACAGCCCCATAATAGTGAAAATAGCAAATGTACAGTGCAAGCCCCCAATGGGTTGCATCGCGTTGTTTCGCCTAAAATAGGGATTGATTATTGATTAGCAACATTACTTTTTTTATAACTGGTTAAATTGATTGGTTTGATTAACTGTCGCAGCCCTACTATATATATATATATATATATATATATATATATATATATATATATATATATATATATATATTTTTTTTTTTTTAAAGTATACATTTATCCAGCTGGCGTGTTGCGTGAAACTTCAAACGTATTGTCAGTGTGGCGGTTTCTCATGCAGCAGTCACTGTGGGAAATGGTTTTCACCGCTGCAACATGTGATAGCAGTTTGTTTGCAGCCCAGACAGTCATTGAAATTCATGGATGTGCATGTGTTGTTTCTCTTTCTCTCTCTCCCCCCCCCCCCCCCCCCCCCCATCCCCAGCATTTGTATGCGTTATTCTCCAGATAGGAAAGTGTAGCTGCATGTGTAGAGACGAGACAGGAAAGCAGGGGCAGAGAGGAATGTGTGACTAGTAGACGGGAGTCGGATTCAAACTCGGGTCCACCACCACCACACGGCTCCAAGGAGCATATGGTGTGTGTGTGTGTGTGTGTGTGTGTGTGCACCAACTGGCCAAGAGACGCCACCATGGGCACCCTGTGGATGTGTTGTTTGGATGAGAAAACCAGATTTTTTGGTTCTGGGGTGTGGGGACAACATAAAAAGTTTTGGAATTGGAACAAAAGGTTTTGGTCATTTTTCTCAGACGGAGAAGTTTTAAACTTCGTCGTATGGTTGTGCGCGCTGCAAAAATAGCTTGTAATTCTGCTTTTTCAGATTTTATTTGACGTATATTTTTTTAAACATTTTCCCCTATAAAGACAGGACCAAACTAGGGACAACAGGTTGAATGCGGTTCACTTTTTGGGGTTTGTTTCGTACCGGTACGTGATGCCAGGTTTTCTTGGAAGGCCGATGCGCTGCATTTCCAACTCAAGTGGCTGTCAATGGCAGCGTGGTTTTTAGATGTTTGCCGAGTCAGGAACCATATTATTCGGAACCCCTGCTGCTGGCTTAGCACTCACGCCTGGCCTGGGCCAGACTCCCTGCTGTGCCACCCCCTAAACCGTCTCCCTCTCAGCTTCCCCACTGTCACACAACAAACAAACCAGGAAAATAGGTTTATTTTCTTTCTTAAACGATTGGGGGAAATCTTGCAAATTCCTTAATTTCATAGACCGATTCAAACTTAAAGGTGTATTCAGTGCTAATGAAAGTGGCCGGGGGTCATCTTGTCACAGCGTGGAAATGTTTATTTTTTTAATAGATTTTTTTACACCATTATAATGTTCTCGTTTTGATCATTATTCACGATATTCACCAATCACTGAATATCGGTAGGCCTACGTCTCCAGCTTCAGGATATGTATGACACTGATTTACTACGAGACTGTAGCATTTTATGAGTTCAGTAGTTTACAATCTAGGCATTTAGCAGACGTTCTTAATTCAGAGCGACTGTGGTTCTCAGAACTGTTATTTTGACCATCATAACTAAACATCATAAAATAACTACGGCCATACTCTACCCTGATTGGTCGAGGACTGGCTGGCCACCTCTGAAAAGCGAATCTAGCTATGCTCATAACACGGGCCATGGTGGAAGTCCTTATATGGTCAGCACACATTCTAGTGAGGAGAATGAATGGAAAATGTACCAATTATATTTTTATTTGAATGAAATACAATCACTGAATATACCTTTATAACAGTCGGTTCGGGGCATATTACATACAGTAACTTGTGAAACTGCGGGGTTGCTTTTGTGAAAAGCGGACCTCCTTCCTCGACTCGTGCTGTATACTGTACCTTTGGAACGCTCTTGAAAACGTGCTTGAATTGGACCGGGGCAGCGAGCGGAGGGAGAGAAAGAAAGAAAGTGCACGAGCGGCAGCTTTGCAACAGCCCTCCGCTCAGCGGTGTGATGGAGGACTCGCCGTGGGGCGTTGCTGAGTCAGCAGAGCCACCTGGCACCGAGGCAACGCCGGTCTCTAATCATGATCAAAGCCCCCTTCTCTGTCAGCCTGCGGTCCCTCTGTCCCCGTACCGTCCTTTAAGTCAGTGGTCCTCAACCCCCAAAATAATCATATTTCAACTGGGGACCACCCCGCCACCCTGACGAACACTAAAGCCCCTATCAGAGTCGGTACCGCGGTGAAGAGCTATCCACCACGGTGTAGTCTTTTTGAGTCATAAAACTACAGCGTTACGTCATTCCTCGCGGTGAAGAGCTATCCACCACGGTGTAATCTTTTTGAGTCATAAAACTACAGCGTTACGTCATTCCTCGCGGTGAAGAGCTTTCCACCGTGAGTCCCGACACATCTCTCTGTTTTTACTTTCAGACAGATAGGCTCTTCACTAGGGATGAGGCCGAATATTCGGCACCGAAAATTTTCGGCCGAAAATGGCTAAAAATGCATTTTCGGTTTTCGGCTGGATAGCTTTTAAAACCGAATAGTTGAGCACCGAATAGTGTGAAGGACAGGGTCAGGGGTCCTCAATAGGCGGACCGCAGTCCATGTCCGGACCGCGGCACATTTCTGAGAAATCTCCGCACAGTTGTATCTGACGATCGGACTGACTGTGTGATGTGTGTTTGTGTGTGCGTGGGTGTGTATGTGCTGATTGTGCTCATTCGCTCAAACACATACACAGGCTCACAAGACACACCCCTACGCCAATTTGCAAGCCCACAAAGCGTCGCGGGTGCAACGTGCTGTGGGCTTGTAGATCAAAGGTTTTCCTTCCCTCCGAGTCTCCGACGCAGTCTGCTCTCCATGCTGCTCCCCCCCCTCCCCTCTCCTCTCCTCTCCACACACTCATGCCGCTCGCTGCCTTAAAAAAGTTGCTAAAACCTCTTGGAAACCATTGCTCCCACTGGATTAATAACTTATAGATCTTCTACCTTTGGCTGTTCAATTGGAGAGGACAACAGCAACACATTAATATCCACGATGTAAGGCTCCAACTGCTTGCATTAGACGAGAAATGGTCGCGAAACTCGCGATGCGTGATCATGCGTCTTTAACAATGTGATGTGTCGTCGCATATTATTGCCAGCTATCCTAGGCTGTGTTAGGTTAATAACTATGACTCGTTGACCCTGATTTGACTGGTCATTTGACATAGTCAATCAGCACAGTCAGTCTGGCTTGTGCAGTACGTGTGTCAACTAACTGAATGTCAAGTAATCCTCTCCCCCTCACGCTAAGTTCCACTTTATTTTCCATTCTGAACGACAAGCCTAATATTGCATTTATGCTCTTTAGTTTCCAATAATTAAACTATAAGCCAGTGTTTTATTGCTACACAATAAATGTAAATAATGTAGCCTACTCTACATGCATAAATAATTATCCATTCATCCATCCATCCATCTTCAACCGCTTATCCAGCATCAGGTAGCAGGGGTAACAGTTCCAACTGAGATTTCCAAAGTTCCAAATAATAATAATAATAATTAAAATAAACAATTCTAATGATTATAATAAACATACATACATACAGTACATACTGTATAAATGTATCCGCCTTATTTCGCCTTCGCCTTTTTTTCGGACCTGGACCTGTTTCAAAAAAATATTTCTGGACCTTCAAGATTTGTATTTGAGGACCCCTGGGCCCTAGATCATTTTGCAACATACAGTATGTGCATTTGTTGTTGAAGGCCTGGCTGTTACAGCCCTTGTGTTTACAATAATATTTTGTTGTAGGCCTAGATCATTCTGCAGTTTTAAGCACCTTGTTCTGATGCACTTTTATCTCTGTAGGATACTACAGAAATAGTTGCACTATTTTGACTTTGTTTTATGCTTACATTGCAAAGAGAAAATATTTTATTTTGTTATGTGTGCATTCAAAAGTGAGAAATAAATGTTTTATGGAACCATATGGTGATTATTATTTAAGTTAGGGTTTGCCATAATCAGGTAGCTTTACAACAAAGGTACAGCAATGGTACAAACATTTATTATACAAAATAAATTATATACATGTATTATTCGGCTATTCGGTATTCGGTATTCGGTGGAATGTTTCCAGTATTCGGTATTCGGTTTCGGCCAAGAATTTTGCTTTCGGCCCATCCCTACTCTTCACCCCGTTCACTGATTGGTCGATCTAGACCAGTCAGTCACGGTGAATAGGACTTTCACCGTGACTGACTATGATGGCCTCCACTTATTTTCTCACTTTAGGTGGATAGCTTTACACCTAAAATTTACGGTGAATAGCTCTTCACCCTGGAATCTGATAGAGGCTTAAGAGTTGAGGCTTTACATTTTGTATGACACAGTTCTATTGTGAAAATAGACGATCTACGTGCTCACAACGCCTCGCGTTGCGAGGCGTTGTGAGCACGTAGATCGTCTATTTTCACAATTTCTGCCTCTGATATTTGTCAATTTGGCCAATGTTTGATTTGGCATTTTAGAGGTATTAAAAAATCCTTAAATTGTCACTTTAGAAATGTGCAGATACCCTCTATACACTTAAACTTTATGTTGGTTTGTTTACTGTTGAGTGAGAAAACACATTGCACATGCACATTAAGCTAATCATTTGGGCACCCCCCCAAAAATCATTGGGGTCCCTACCCACAGGTTGAGAACCACTGCTTTAAGTCCTCTCTGTCAGCCTGTGGTCCCTGTCCTGTCCCTGCCCTTTAAGTCACTGTTGCTCGAACTTATTTAATTTCAAGGACCCCTAGGTTTCATATGCATAATAAGCCACGTTCCCATTTGATATGATTTTTAACTGGAGGCAATACAATCTACACCATAAACTATAAAGTGTTTACGAATGGAACCAAGGGTCCATTTGGTTCTGTTTGTACACTCTTGGAGTATACAGACACCCCCCTAACTCCTCAGTTGGACCCCACTTTGAGAAGTCAAAAGCTTTGTTTGTTGTTGTTGTTGTAGTTGTATGCTTTTCTCCCCTTTGCCTGGAGCTCACGGGCAGTCACACAGTGGGGGAGTGGGGACAGCTAGGGCAGGGTGGAGAGGCAGAAGCAAACGTCCACCAGGACCAGGGAGTCGGGACAGAGGCAGGCTTATTGGTCTGTGTTCGGAGAAAACTAGAAATATCTCATCACGGTTGTGTGCCTCCACCACCTAGCCTCAAAAACCCAGCCTCCTCCCGAAAGCTACATTCCATTTTGTCGCTGTCGGGCAGAAACCTCGTATCTCCCAAGTTTCAAATGTGTAGATTTTTTTCGCAAAGTAAAGCCCTGCTTCATCATACAAGGCCGTCACACAAAAGTAGGGAAAACAGCAGATCTACAAGCACACAACGTAGATTGGCTGTTTTCACTAGTTTAGTTCCTACAAAACGAATGCTTTTGGACATACACAAGGTTTCCACCCGACAACGAAATCGAATCAGAATTTCGGGGAGGAGGCTTGTTTACGAGGCTATATCCGCCACCCAGTTGCCATTTCCACCCACCCTTGTCTAGTGAATAATAAGGAATTTAATGAATGTGTTTTGCGAGGTCAAAGTGATCTTGACTTTTGACCTTTGACCTTTAACTTCTAATCAGTTCCTCCTGGGCTTCTTAATCCAGCTGGGCGTTTGTTGTTGTGCCAAATGCCATGAAATTCCCTCGAGGCGTTTCCTGACGTTTCACATTCACAAGGTCAGGACGGATTGTACGGACAGACAGACAGACAGACAGACAGACAGACAGACAGACAGACAACCCAACAACATAATAGCTCAGTGGCTTAGTGACATTACCGAAACGAAGCGGATAAAAGCGCCAAACTTTTTTTGAGGCTTCTTTAGGACCTAACAATGGATTTTAGCCTTGGGTACCAAACTTTATTTTGATGTTTACCCATATATATCCATATCAAGTTGGGCTCCCATCGACTTTCTATACAGGAGGAAAATACCCAGAAAAAAGATCTGCTTTAAGTAGGATGTGAGGGGTCTAACTAGGGGTTTGTCATGATTCTGAATCCATTGCAAGCATTTGTTTTGCACAAAATCTTTCCTTGGGCTAGAAATGGCCCCCCAAAAAACTGTGAAAAATGATGACTCATCACTAAACCATCGTTTTGTGGGGCCATTTCTAGCCCAATGAAAGTGTTTTTGTGCAAAACAAAACAAAAACCAGCGTTAAGCAACTGAGCTATAATGTCTGCTGGTGGATCCATGGCTTTCCGCCGGCAGAGGCATAACAAAAGAAAGAAGATCTGCATGTGTTTAACTCATTTCGTGCTCCTGAAATTAACGGATTAAAATGTCCAGCGTGCCTCCCGCAGGCTGCATCCACGACCGTTGTCTTATTTTGAAGGCCAGAAGTCCATAGCGTAAACACTTCCGGTTTGACGTCATCGCGTCATTCACAGGAAGCGGTCATCGTCCACATGGTGTTGTGTAATGGCCGATCGGTGCTTTTCAACATGTGTTATATAAGCGAGAATCTACTGCCATCCTCGCTTTGAAAGTGTTGTTTGGAGATAATGGACATTAAAGATGAGATTCCCCCCGTCTGCCTCAATGTTATGGGATTACTATTTTGTGCTCGTGGATCCGTGATGATGATAAATCGGCGAGGGAGATCGTCTCGGGACCTTCCGCGCATGAACCCGGTAGGATAACCGCCGTTACAGTAATATATTACTTTTCGCGAGTATACTCGGGATCGGCACCATGATACTCGAGTATTTTTCACGAGTATTCTCGGGATCGGCTCTGTATGAGTTAAGAGTCATAAAGATGGAAGAAACAGCAATATTTTATATTATCATCGTCATAAAGGTTGGTTAGACTATAGCCTTGGGAGGTGTAATCTGAAAGAGATGGTGTTGTAATGTGTAATGTGATTTGCCAACTATTATACAAATGCGTGGGTGGGAAGGGAATAACTAATGTCTTGGTGTGTGCTCCTTTTCCACCATTAGTCACTGGAGATGCTCCTGTCTTGTGAGCTCTAGACACCAGTCCTGATGCGCTGCATCGTCAGCTTGTAGATCAGCTATTAGCCAATACTTTTGACATTAAAGCTGAACTGAATTAGACAGACAATTTACTAAAATGTTTTACTTTACTGGAGTATTGTGGATCGCCTGTGTGTTTCTCAACCTTTTCAGGCCACCATCCCCAAAATAATCATATTTTAACTGGGGACCCCCCCCCACCCTGACGAGCACTAAGAGTTGAGGAATGACATTTTGTATAACACGGTTCTATTGTGAAAATAGCCGATCTACATGCTCACGACTGTTGCGTGAGAAAACAATGTGTTGCACATTAAGTTAATCATCTGGTGGGGACCCCCCCAAAATAATTTGGGGAGTCCCAAGCCACAGGTTGAGAAGCACTGCTTCAGGAGGAGGAGGAGGATGGGAGAGAGAGAGGCGGCGTGGCGGCCGTGGCCCCAGCAGTTAGCCTGTCTCAAAGACAGATGAGGTAATGGTGTGAGGCCCGGGGCCTGGCGGCTCCCCACAGGGACCTCACTATAGGCCTGGTAGATTAGGTCTGGATCACAGTTGACATCCCACCGCGGGGAGGAATGGCCTGGCGGAGGAATGGCTTAGCAGCCCCCCCTCCATACCATAACGAGGGGATGACCGACCTGTAGCCTGATACACACGGAGTCCTCTCTGTTTATACTGTATATACCGTACTATTGGAAAATGGGCTTAAAGCCCATTTTCCACTGGCCCAACTCCACACCACTCCACACCACACCGCCCACTTGTGACAGGTTTTCCACTACAAGGAACGGGGTAGAGTGGTGTGAAAGTGGTACTAAACAGGGTACTAAAAAGTATCCACTCTAGAGTAGGTCTGAGCTAGGCCAAACGGGGCCAAACACTTCATAATGACTGATCACTCACTGACTTTTCATTTAGACCACCAGGATATAGTTGTAATACATGATAATAGATCCTATTGTGTTATAACCACTATTATAATTTGTATTTTAATTATCATAGTAATACATTAATACTTTATAATGTATTATAATCAGTTATAGTCCATTACAGTGCATTATAATTAGGATAGTTGTGATACAAATTTATATTGTATTATAATCACAGTTAAAAGGGTCAATTTGTTTCTTACCGATAGGGGTACTTTTTTGTAATGGAAAATGTAGATATTTTTTATGTGGTGCGGTGTGGTGTGGTGTGGTGCTAAAACTACAGTCGAAAAGCCCCTTTAGTGCCGTTCGGGGCATCGAATCCCGATGCCGGCGGCCTTTGCTGCGTGTCACCCCCCCCCCCCCCCCCATATCTCTCCACATTTCCATGTCAGTCTACCGTAAGTCTGTCAATAAAGACAGAAAATGCCCAAAGGAAAAGAGTGGCTCAAGATATGACAGACAGACAGACCGACAAGCATACATCCTGATCCTACTAATAATAAACGACCGATGTCTGTCTGATAGACCTGACATCACTGATACTGTATACAGGGACGTGCTGGGCCCCTGATTCAGCCCGGGTAAAAGAGTTGGAGAGGCCCTCATTGCGCGCTATAGAGAGAGAGAGAGATCTCTCTCTATAGCACTGCTGCTACTCAAAGATTTGCCATTTCAGATCATGACAAGTGACAAGCCAGTGGGCCAATTACATGAGTTATATTTCGTCGTTGTCGGGTGGAAACCTTGTATGTCCAAAACCGTTTGTTTTGTATTTATCATTTTAAAAATGATTTAAACTAGTGAAAACAGCCGATCTACAAGCACACAACGCCTCAGTGCGAGGCGTTGTGTGCTTGTAGATCTGCTGTTTTCACTACTTTTGTGCAAACAGTTTAATTTTTTACTTTTGTGCAAACAGTTTATTTTTTTCCTAATGGCCGGCCTGGACCGGCCGGGAATGATCCGGACGTTCGGGAGTTGTCCCGCTTTTCCCAATGGCCAGCACGTCCCTGTTAGTATATCTCTGCTGTCGAGCCGAAACCTCCTAACTCCAAAATGTTCATTTTCGGGAAAATTACCTCAAGTGGAGGTTTTAAGGGATTTTTACTACTTTTCATTTGTTCAATATTATTTTAACCAACACACAGACGTAAAGGGTGTTCAATAGCACATATTTTTGAAAAAAAAGAGAGGGCCAATCGGGTGGAGTTGGCTGGTTTGGCAGAAAGTGTGGATTTAGGAGGTTTTCAAAAATCAAAAACCTCAAAAATGGAGTTAAGAGGTTTTGGCCAGACAGTGACGATACTGTATATATAAATATATTAAATGTATAAACTATAAATTATTACCCTCCTATATGTGCTCTTCAAGGCTTGTTGTCTGGCATATCGCATGGCATCGTAACATTGCAACACTGCTTTGTAAAACCCCAATGACAGATCCACTTTGCGAGCTGCATTATTTTATGGTCCCAGTGGGGACAATCCATTAGCGGGCAGTGAAGGCCCCCCCAACAGCCCATTTTCACCCTGTTCGCCTCCCCCTCCCCCTCCCCCCAGCCATTGTGGCAGATATACAGCCTTCCATATTACCACTATACATGCCAATGAATCTCAGCGCCGCGTCGCACATGACACACGTGTCCTTGCTTAGGTGTCATATCCGTAGCTCCGACGGACCATATAACCGTGGAGTAATTATGACAAGAACAGGAGGATAGGACACTATAGCTGGTCATCATGGTGGGAGGTGAGGGGGTGGGGTGTTAATACCCAGACACGGCTGCTGTGTGTGGGGGATCCTTCATTTTGGGGTCGGAGAGGGTTCAAAGACAGAAGACGCGGCGCGATGAAGGTCGGCGGCTGGCTGTTGAGAGAGAGAGAGAGAGAGAGAGAGAGAGAGAGAGAGAGAGAGAGAGAGAGACAAAGAAAGCGGTGTGTGTCTGAGGAATGCACAGGAGGATGGAGACAGTGGTGGAAGGAGCACTCGCACAGTCGCACGTTTCACTGCTAGAAATACTCCTGTTACAAGTAGAAGAAGTTAGGGCTGTCACGATATGACATTTTACATGACGATTAATTGTCACTCAAATAATTGGCGATTTTTGTCGTTGATGATTACGTTTCTGTTTGGCTTTTAGGCTTTGAAGTTGTACATGGTAGATATGACACATAACCTAAATATACAAAGAAATTACTGACATATTTAACAACTTACTACTTCAAAAATAACTTTGATAGTGGAAATAGCAGATCTACAAGCTCACAACGTGTCGCAATGCGACGCATTGTGAGCTTGTAGATCTGCTATTTCCACTATTTCAGACATTTTTCAACATTCACAATTATGACTATTATGACAAAATAATTGCGATAATGTCAAATAATCACGATTAGACGATTATGTAATAATTGCGACAGCCCTAGAAGAAGTCCCACGTTCAAAATGTAATTGTAGTATTAATGTACTAAAGAATTCAAGTTCAAGATGTATAAAAGAATCTTTTGAAAATAGCCCATCTACGAGCTGGTAGATCTGCTATTTTCAAACTATATATATATATAGGGCTGAAGTGGTACATATGTTTTGGAATAATAATCAAAAGTTAAAAGGTAACTAATAACTAAAGTTTTCATATCATTGTTGTGGAGTAAAAGTACAATATTTGCCTCTGCGATGAGGTGGAGTAGAAGTAAAAGTAAAAGTAGCTTGTGGATCGCCTATTTTCAGGATCAGAGTCAATTTTCTTGTCACCTCACAGGTTAACGGGTGTAAAGAAGTGGGTAGTTATAGGTTTCAGGGGCGGGGGAAAGTGTGGGGGGAGGGGAGGCAGAGAGAAAGAGAGCAAGGACAAAAAACTTGTCAAAGAACGTGTCAAAAGAAAAATCCAATATATTATGTACATTAAAGTCATCTGAATCTGAATCTGAATAGGCGACGGTCTGAATGCAGTGTGAGTCCTTTACCACCCACTGATTTCAAGGTGGACCCAAGGTGAACTGTTTGCGTACAAAAAGAGACCAATTTAAAAACTACAGTGAATGTCACCATTGGCACAGGATATCGGCTCCAATCCCAAAACGATCAAAAGACCTCATATCAGCCGAAGCCTATACGTACCTACTTTAGGCAAGTTTACGGTCGAGTGTCACAGCAACGGGATTAGCGCCGGTGCCCGCCGGGCACAGATGGCATTGTTGGCGCCGCGAGAAAGGTCGCGTGAAAAACAACAAAAAAACAACCATCCATCCAACATTCGCACGGAGCCATCTATTAACTGTTAATGGATTACACTATAGTTTGTTGTTAGTTACCATTGCATCAATGGTCTGAGCGCTCTGCTAAGTGTGTAATAGAGAGAGCTGGGTGAAAAAAACGCCCTGAAATGTCAGAGCTGCGAGCAGGGGTGAAGCACCAAATTCTGGGCCCTGGGTGGGTACAAGGATTCACTGCGGGCCCCCCATTTAGACTGGGAACGCTTTATTACGCATTATTTTATGCTTTAACTATTGAATGATAGCAGATCTACAAGCTCTCAGCAAGGCACAGAGTGCCATGCTGCGAGCTTGTAGATCTGCTATTTTTTTTAAATCGTGAAAATTAGTTCGAGTCTTTTTGACCCGATTCTATGAATGTTTGCCAAATCCCTCTTAAGGTTTTTTGAAAAACCTATGTTTCTGTGTCAGTGGTGCTCAAACCTTTTCATGTGAAGGACCCCAAAAATGATGTGTATTTGGCCACGGACCCCCCATCTCAAAATATTTAGTTCCAGGGACCCCACCAGAAGTAAATATTTGAGTTGCAAATGTTCGCTTAAAAAATACATATATTCAAAGATTTGCACACTTTTCAAAAATAGCAGATCTACAAGCTCGCATGCGAGCTTGTTTATCTGCTATTTTTCAATAGCTAAAGTAGAAAATAATGTCAGGCCCCGCCACCTTGGGCCCTAGTAACTCAGCCCCCCCCCCCCCCCTTGTGACGCCCCTGGCAGCGAGAGGGGTCAGACCTCCACTGCTGCTTCCCTGTCATTTCAGGGATGCTGCCGACTGCAGAATCCAATGACATGGGCGTGTAACACCATGAAGGAAACGACGCTATCGCTGGAGCCGCTTCTTCATTCATTTATTTATTCTTTTTATTAAGATGTTTTATGTTGTTTTTTTAGGGGGGGAGGGTGGGGACATGGGACCCAAAAGGGGACGACATGTCGTGCAATAAAGCAGATTAATCTTCAAGGCTTTCGTTGAGCAAAGATCTGCGGAAATATCTATGACACCGAACTGTAATTTCCTCCTGGAGGTCATTTCCTGACCCCGTACAGTTCTTCCATTTCCAATCACTTAGTTCCAAGCTGACATTTTGCGGTAGGAGAAAATGGCACTCATTTTTCTTCGTGATGCAAGGCAGAATGGACGTGTTCCTCTGTGTCTGTTGTTGTAGCAGCAGCAGCAGCAGTAGTAGTAGCAGTGCCTGGTCGGTAGTTTCCCCTGCCATCATAAAGGCTGCCTTCCCCCCAGGCAACATGGCTCCGGCAACCAGCGCCATATGGCATCGCAGCGTCTCCGCTCGCACCACACTCCTCACCCCGAATAAACCCCACAGCTTCCAAAAGGGTCATGTTCAAAGCTATACTGTAACAGCCCACCCACACACACACACACACACACAGTCACACACACACACACACACACACACACACACACACACACACACACTAGGGATGGGACGATAAGCGATATTATTGTTTATCGTGATAAAAAACACTCACGGTAATCGTATCGTGGAGATTTAATTTATCGTGTTATCTTCCTCCGTCATGCACTGGGATCAATTCACCTTTTATTTGCCGAGCTGCATATCTGGTACCACTTAAACCCTCTATGATTGGTAAAAGGTACTTATAAATATATATACTTGATACAGTCTTTTTTTCACTCTCTATCAAATGTCTTTGCCAAAAAATAGCCGATCTACAAGCTCACAACGCGTCGCGTTGCGACGCGTTGTGAGCTTGTAGATCGGCTATTTTTTGGTCAATGTTTCACCCCAGGATAATGGATTTTGATCATCGCGATAATATCGTATATCGTGATATATCGTGAGTCACAATAATCGTGATATGAAATTTTCATATCGTCCCATCCCTAACACATACACACACGCTCGCGCGCACGCACTGCACGGCACGCTGGTTTGTGCAATTAGCATTGCACGAGGGAATTGGAGACGCTGGGAATTGGGTGAAACGTCCACAGTTTTGTTGACGAGAGAGCTTGTGGTTTGACCTGGCTTTGGCAACGTGGCTGAAACTGCTAACAACGGAGTATTTCATGATTCACATTAGACCTCCTTTTTTCAGACTGGCAGTAAAACTCTCATGACACATCGTTTCTGGCTTTGCTCCGGTGTCAGCTATTGGTCCTAAGCCCGATATATATATCGTCGTTGTCGGGTGGAAACCTTGTATGTCCAAGACCGTTCGTTTTGTATTCATCATTTTGAAAATGTACTAAACTAGTGAAAACAGCAGATCTACAAGCACACAACGCCTCGCACCGCGAGGCGTTGTGTGCTTGTGGATCGGCTGTTTTTTTGTGAGACAGCCTTGTTTGATGAAGCAGGGCTTTACTTGGTGAAAAAACGTACAAACTTGAAACTTGGAGATACGAGGTTTCTACCCGACAGTGACGATATACTGTTGTTCCCTATTGAGCTTGGCACATTTCCTGGGGCAAGCTGCCCAGATCACACTTCTTATTTTTTTCACTCTCAAAAAGCGCCTGCATTGTAGTGCATTTGAAACTACATTGCAGTGGACATCATGGGGTGATCACTTCTTGCCTCCTGTGAATTTATTTTATTTTTATTTTTGTTTATTTTCTGTTTATGTCGTTGCTGAGTGAGGTCAGCAGACAAAGTGATGCGAGTGAGATGAAAAAACCTGGGTGAAATGTGCCAATCTCAACAGGAAACAACGGTATATATATATATATATATATATATATATACACTTCGACGTATGACGCGCTGCATGCAGAAAATAACCGATCTAAAAGCTCACAATGGGTCGTGTGTGTAGATATTTTTGGCGTTGCCTTCAATGGAGTATAAATACATCACTACTCTCCAAACAACACTCTACTATGTTCCATGTAGGGTCTGGCGAGCTGCTCGTTAATTCTGGCTAACATGACACCGTATCGCGCCGTTTAATGGTCAATAAAACCGCTCGGAATCTTCCTATGGCGTTCATCATTGTTCGGTGTCAGTGGTCCCTGTGTGGACGCCAAATAAAGTCAGCGTGGGGCAGCGGGCGCTGGGCCCGAATCACTGTGAGTAACACAAACATCCAAGCACCTCGCTGACCGGACGCCCGCGATTTCTGTTCCGTTCGGGTCGCGCTGACAAATGACTCGTAGATGATTTTTTTTTTTTGCTCTTCGGATGCTGGCACTGTTTAAATGGAGGCAATCTGTGGAGGGGTATAGAGCCCAGGAGCCCTGCTTACTACTCAGGGGGAGAAAGCAGCAATAAACCTCTTCACCCCCTGCCAGGATTCACTGGCAGCTGATGGCACAGCATGGACTGCACCGGGTAGACTGTGTTGTGTTGTGCTGTGCGAGTGATGTGATGTGATGTGATGTGATGTGATGTGATGTGTGTGCTCAAATCCTTGGCCCCAGAGTGGCGAGTGTCAGGGAGCCCACTGCCATCCCCGGCATCTGTGTGTGTGATTACATGTCTTAATGTGCCAGTGATAAAACGCGCGAGCGCCGGGCAGTGATGAATCAAACGCTGTCGTCGTTGTCCCGGGAACCGGAGGAGGGGAGGGAGGGAAACTTCCAAGAGCGTCAATTGGGTATGGCATAGGTATGCAGCTGCCATAGCCTGGGTCCAGGGGGGAAAATTAAAGTTACTTTTAAATATAAATCCATGAATGTCTCTGTTCTGGTTACTATGTTGTTAAATTACAGTAAAATAACTACAAATGCAAGATTTTACAAAAATGGTCACTTTAACAAGGTATTATAATTCTATTCTCCACACTTGTATTCTCCCCATCTTGAGAAGATGGTATATTCCCAGGTTTCCGCAGGTCAGCTACACAGGTGCAATGCATTATTGTTAATTGTGGCACGTTTACCAACATGCCAAGTTTAGCTGCACTTGAACAACCGTTCCAGGCTGCCACATCCAGCCCAAGAAACCGTAGAAACGGGGGAAAAATTTTAATGTACTTCTTAAAATAAATGTATCATGCCTGTTGCTAAGGTATGGCAACATGACTGGTCGCGCCAGTCATGTTGCCATTAGCTTTTTCTGAACTGACGCCACTGGAAACCTCCATTACACGTCTGCTGGTCGGTTGCTGGCCGCCTCTCATCCCCCTCGATGGCTTAATTGATCCTTTTGGGGAGCCGACAAAGGAACCCCCCCCCCCCCCTCCCCCCTCTTCCCGTCGCGGGGCAGATTATACCAGCCGATAAAGCAGCGGAGGTTCAATAACAAGGAAGGACACCGTGCTTTTCAGGCCCCGGCGAGTACCCGCCGGAGTTTCCTCAATTAATTACGGAGCTGTCGCGGGACTAAATCAGTTGACAAGGTGGGGGAGGGAGGGATGGGGACTGGGGGGGGAGAATAACAGTTGTTGAACCATAAAAAAGTGTCTGCAGAGTTTTACCGCGCCGCAATTAATTTGCATCGGACGTTTGTTGATTTACTCCGCGGGGGCAAATCTCGGAAACGGGGTCAGTAACGCCAGTCTGACTGGCATGATGTCCTAGACTCCTGGTGCTCGGCCTTAGGGATTGGACGATATGAAAATTACAAATCACGATCATTTTGCCAAAATAAATCGTGATTTACGATATCATCACGATAATCAAAATCCATCATCCTGGGGTGAAACATTTGCCAAAAAATAGCAGATCTACAAGCTCACAACGCGTCACGTTGTGACGCGTTGTGAGCTTGTAGGTCGGCAATTTTTTGGCAAAGACATTTGAAAGGGAGTGGAAAAAAAGACTGTATCAAGTACGTATATTATAAGCACCTTTTACCAATTATAGAGGGTTTAAGTGGTACAGGATATGCAGCTCGGCAAATAAAAGGTGAATTGGTCCCAGTGCATGACGGAGGACGATGTCACAATATATCAAATCTCCACAGTGTTTTTTTTATCACGATAAACGATAATATCGCTTATCGACCCATCCCTAGTCGATACCAGTATGACTGGCATGTCGTCGTCCCAGACTGGGCCTTTCCGTGGCTGCGGTGGCCATGCTAAACTGAGACAGCCTCTACGGTTGATTTCAGGGCAGAAATGCGAGGCGTAGGGGGTTGGGTGTGGGGCGGGAGTTGCTTCTCAGAGCTCCAACCACTTGCGGTCGACCACAGCATGTTGGGAGCTCTTTTTTTTCCCCCCCGTCTCCTGTGTATTCCCTGCGTTCGCCTGTTTTTTCCATTGTATTTATAGTAGGGGGAGGAACTTGATTTAGATCTGGGCGAGGGAGCGGAAGTGAGCCACAGCCTTCACTCTTTCACCACGCTGATCTCTCTATCTTCTCCTCTCGCTGTGGCCTTTATTTAGGGCCCGTTCAGAATGAGCCGATCCCGGGGCCGAGGATCCCCGATCAGATTTCGGGAGGACCCCCCGGGAAAATCGTTTGGTCGGCCCCGGAATCGGTCTTGGGCTTGAACAGTACCCCGACACGATGGGATTATGTTAATTAGCTTTTTTATGACCTCGGGACTCGTCGGGAGCACTCACGATAATATCAAAAAAGCTTGATATTGTCGGGTCATCGGGTAGGAATCCTTTACAATTATTGTCGTCTGAATGAGCTCACGGGATTGCTTCAGATTATGAAGCCAGATCCTCCTCCCTTTTTTATGCTGCGCAGAGTGTAGGCTATGCTGTCACCTCACAATAGAACAGCCTACACTTTTATTATTATTATTAGCCTACTTACTTTTTACTTTAGCCTACTTTCTCCCTAAAATGTTGTAATCACTTGTTCAAAAACGTTATAGCCTATAGCGTTCTTTTTTCCCCCCTTTTTTTCTTCTGCGCAGTCATTTGGCGACAAGGCATGCAGTGTGTTCTATCACCTCACATGGGGATATATTATATAATATCTTATTCATATAATGTAATACTCAAAGTCAGAGACATTCCATTGCATTCCTTTTTTTTTTTACTTTTACGCGCGGGCTGCGGGCACATATCATTGCGCCTCTCGTGCTGTCAGTTTGTTCATTGGTCCTCAAAGAGGACCGCCAGTCCTTGGGGAGTTCCAGGGGGTCCCCAGCTAAATGATATTGAGGAACCTAGGCCTGTCCCTATTCTATATGCTTGGATGAGGTGGTGGGACAGTAAAAAAAGAAAAGCGAGAGGTTAATCTTTTTTTTTTCTGCACGCCCACAACGGCGAGGTTTGGACATTCATAATTGCTATTAGCTGATTAAGCTCATGTCTGTTTAATGTCTGGCTGGTTGCCGTTAAAATGCTGGTTGATGCCTTTAGGAGTGGACACTGGCATTCTTTTTTCTCTCTTTTTTTTTTTTTTTGCTGCGCAGATTTGGCTAGGGCATTGTATGCTGTTCTATCACCTCACAAAAAGGCTTTCCCCGACAACACGTGGGGATATATAATATCTTTATTATATTTATATAAGATAGGCTAATAATATATTTGGCTTGGAGTTGTCAAATCATCTTTTACGGCATCACAACGGCAAGGTTTGGTTTGGCACGGCAATGTAGGCTACTCACGTTGGCTGGTAGGTATTCCATGTCATCTCTCCACTGAAGTAGCAGTATCCAATCCAACATGTCCCGTTCGCAAAGTGAACCCTTTCATCATTATCCATCTTTGTTTCAATGGTCCAAAACAGAGCTACCATGACAACAAAGTGCACGTTCTGACAACTGACAACCTATATGAATATGATCTGATCTGTAGGCTTATTGTTTAAAATAACTGAATAGGCTATAAAGTGGCGTGCAAGTGGCTAAATCTCATATTCCGACGGCCTGCAAATCTGAAAGTTATTAGCAAGTCTAGAATCAGCTGTGGATCTTAATTGGTCGTTCAAGTTCAAACTCTCACGCAACATGTCGCTTTGATGTCATGCAGCATGTAATGGGCAATTTCCTATTGATCAGATACACACCTGAAAGTATTCACGCTGATGACCAGTTAATTTGAGCAGTGATGGTAAAAGTACTCCCATCCTTTACTTGAGTAAAAGTATCAATACTGCATTATTAGCTACAAATAGCCTATGTCACACAGAGAGAGAGAGAGAGAGAGAGAGAGAGAGAGAGAGAGAGAGACTCTTATAGCGAATATATTTGTTTAATTTCGCCGTTTTAATATTTAATTGGTAGGCTAGCACTGATGAAAGCACCATGCAGGCTGTGCAAAAAAAAGCAGCTGATGAACAGCGCGCGACGGCGCTGTCATTTGATGCACATTGATTGCATTAGTATGTTGTAGGCCTACACTGTAAAGAATGTAATGTAGGCTATTGGAGTTGCCCACAATCTGCACCATTCCAGAAGAGTGCGGGGATGGAGAGACTATCTCCTGAAAGACGGACGGAATGTAAAGTAACTGAAATCATACTGGAAAGTAGGCAATTTCAAACGCAGTTTCTTTTTTCTTGTTTTGTTTGGTGTTGCACTGCAGAACTCATTGAATATGCGAACAGACGATAATAATATGGATTTGGGAGCATAGCCTATCACAATGCATGTCTCATAAAAAAAACAATATATTTTATAGTTGAAGGGCAAATACACGTATAGGCTACACAGTATAATGGCTGGGAACGTGTCCGTTGGCTTCATGCTGGTCGCAACAACTTCACTTTTAGCGTTTCTTTTATAGACATATTCATTATTTATTTTTTATTCTTTTGGTCGGCAATGTGCAAGCCCATGGCACCTTCCGCGACCCCACGTTGTTTGAGAACCGTCTTTCCGTGGAGGCTGGAGCCTTGTTTCTTTATTCAATCAACTGCCAGAAAAAATAAAATAAAACCTTTTCCCCACTCAACTCTGGCCCGAGATCGCTAGGGGTGGTTATCCAGGATATCTGGCTCATTTGTAATGGTCTGAGATATTTCACTTGGCACAGCGGGATATACCGGGCCCGATCGCAAGACAGAGGATCGCTGTCGTTTGAAATGAACACCGATAAACCCCCGGGCACGACATCTGATCCTACCCAACATCGCGTTTAGTGTGTGAGGCTCTTTAGAGAGGACCGGGCGAATACGGCGGGGCGTCACCCCTCCTCTCTCTCTCTCTCGTCTCTCTCTGTCTCTCTTTCTTCGTCAGTCTCTCTGTCACCCAGGGGTGTCACAAGGGGCGGGGGGGGGGGGGGGGAGTGGGACTGAGTTACTAGGGCCCAAAGTGGATGGGGGCCTTAATTATTTAGCTAGTGAAAAATTGCTTGTAGATAATTTTTCAATCGATTATTTTTGAAAAAGTTGTGAAAATGTGTGGAATTTTTTTGAATATGTGTATTTTTTTAAGCGAACATTTGTAACTATAATTCTGCTTGTGGACGGTCCCTGGAACGAAATATTTTGAGATGGTGGTCAGGTGGCCAAATACATGTCATTTTCGGGGGTCCTTCACATGAAATATTCAAAGAGTTTGCACACATTTTCACGACTTTTCCGAAAATAGCAGATCTACAAGCTCGCAGCGCGGCACTCGGTGCCGCGCTGTGAGCTTGTATATCTGCTATTTTTCAACAGTTTAGGCACAAAGTGATGCGTAATAATAATGCATTCTTAGTCTAAATGGGTTAAACCCCCTCCCCTAGAACATTCACGGGGGGCCCGCAGTCAATCCTTGTACCCGGGGCCCAGCATTTGGTGCGACGCCCCTGCTGTCACCAGCTGCTCCTGCAGTGTTTTATGACTCTTAACGTCGAGAGACGCTGGCTGTGATGAGGAGAGAACGTATAGAGGGGGGAGAGGAGATGGAGCCTTGTAGAGGTGTTTAAAAAGGAACAAGAAAAAAAACTCCCACTTTCTCTGGTGGTATGCAAAGATTTCCTGGGTGGCTTCCAGGTCCTCTATCTTCTTTTTCATCTGCTCTCCCCCTCCCCCCGTCTCCCCCCATTCCCCCCCCCCCCCCCCCCCCCCCCCCCCAGCCCCACCCCCACCCCCGGACCCTCAGCAGTCATCACTGCACAGCACTGGGTGGAAATGGGGGAATGGGGGAGTGGTGGTGGTTACAGCTAGGGCTGTCACGATCATGACACTTTACGTGAAAGATACATTTTCAACTTCAGATAATCGCGATCAGCGATTTAATTGTGTTTTTGTCGTTGACAATTGCATTCCTGTTTTGCTTGTAGGCTTTGAAGTTGCACATGGTAGATATGACACATAATCTAAATATACAAAGAAATTACTGACATATTTGACAACTTTATACTTAAAAAATAACATTGATAGTGATATACTTAAAAAAGATAGCGATGCGACGCGTTGTGAGCTTGTAGATCGACTATTTTCCACTGTTTTTGAACATTTTGAAAAAATTAACATTTTTCAACATTCAACGATTATGACAAATGATTGCGCTTATGTCAAATAATTGCGATTAGACGATTATGTAGCAAATTGTGACAGACCTACTTACAGCTCACGCTGGGCCAGGGAAGGTACTGTATGTTCGCTAAAGACGCGGTCTTGCCACCTCTCTCATATAGTGATGCGCTTTTATTGAATTGACCCAAACCCCCATTTATAAACACTGCTGCAGCACATGTCTCTGAACTGAAAGGCTTGCTCGGACGTTATGTTCACGGAGAAATTGAATTGCTGCTTCCAGCGCCACCGATTTAGAAGAAAAGGGAGGGGAAAACAGCATGCAAACTGGCTCCGGTGAAAAGGCGAGGTTTTGATGATAACTGAGCTGTACCATAAGCGGTAGATGTCTTAACAATATGACGTCCGGCAGCGCTTGAGTGACCCGCTAAAGGAGAAAGCGGGGAATGAACGGCTCAATACGTTTCCACAAGCGAAGTGTGAGCCTGTTTTCTATTGTCATATTTTCTTCTTTTCACTTTCAACAGAGTGGAAAGTTGTCATCTTCTACCCATGATTGACAGTCAATTCAAATCTGTCTTTGAGGCCTTGATTTAACTCAAGGCTGCATGCAAAAAATACACTATTACTTTCAAAGCCAATTAATCAATCAGTGTATGCGACATGGTAATAAATGACAAAATGAAAGCAGAAATTTAAGGCTGCATGGCAAATACACTATTACTTTCAAAGCCAATTAATCAATCAATGTATGCAATGTGGTAATACAATGAAAACATTAAAGCAGTTGGCTCATCACAGCTATACCTTACCTCAAGGTTCCCCAATTAGTTTTCCCCAAGGGCCGAATCATGTCTAGGGTACCAGGGTACAACATTGCAGGGGGCGACGGTGGCGTTCCCGCTACTCCAGCGACAGTTCAGATATCGTTGTTGTCGGGTGAAAATCGTGTATGTCCAAAACCGTTTGTTTTGCATTTATCATTTTAAAAATGTTTTAAGCTAGTGAAAACAGCCGATCTACAAGCACACAACGCCTCGCACCGCGAGGCGTTGTGTGCTTGTAGATCTGCTGTTTTCACTACTTTTGTGAGACGGCCTTGAATGATGAAGCTTTACTTTGCGAAAGAACGTACAAATGTGGAGATACAAGGTTTCCACCTGACAACGACGATATCCTAGTGTTGTTGCTGCTCTTATACCACCATTATTACTGGGGTTGGCGGGGGCCTGACAGTAGCCCCCCGCAGGCCGCAAATGTCCCGTGCGCCGCCTATTGGGGAACCCTGCTTACCTGAACCCAAACATGTCTACCGAGCACGCAAAACCATGACTTGGCTTTAAAATACGGAGATAAAGACATTAAGACGAGCATTCATTCATTTTGGAAAAGTTGTCGTTGTTGTTGTCACGGGGGCTAAATCCATGAACTGATTGCTAGAATTTAATTCAGTGCATTTTCTGTTGATCCATCAGTGCACAATTTATACTCGTCGTTCGGGGGGGTGGAGTATTTTTTATTTCAACACTTTCACTTCTACAGCAGCGTGACGCGTCGTGAGCTTGGAGGTCTGCTATTTTCAATACTTTCACCGAAAGGCCCTTTTTAGAAATGTCAGCCCCTGCCTCTCAAACATTCTCTGCACGTCCCTGAAATAAAGAATGAATTAGCTACGGAATGAATCATTTCAGCCCTAATTTCATTGCCTCCCTAATAGATTCCTTACCGCTGCTGCTAGGAAGACGAGACGAGCCAAAGCATCCAGCCAGAGATTAACTGCTTCTCATCCTACGCCTCGCTTTTTTAGTTTTCCGCTGAAGAAAAAACACGAAATGCAAATCCAGAAACACCTGCTTTCTTTCCCCAACCCTAAACACTCAACACTTTAAATTAAACGGAGCTTTATGAATCCTCAGAGGGGAAACTCACTCATTTCTCAGTAGTCAAACAAGCAAGAAGAGTAGGAGAAAGCGAGAGATAATTCAAATTGTCTCCCCGTTTATTCACAAACACAGAGAGATTTACGGCTCTGGTAATTATGACGCATGGTTCCGATCACTGCACGTCACCTGGGTAATGCATCGCTTGGTTTAGTGGCTTATTTTCTTTTCAAAGAAAGGGTGGCTTGATAACTCTGAGTGTATACAAATGGAACCAAATGGACCCTTACAAGCAGGGACGCGCAGAGAATGTTAGAGAGGCAGGGGCTGAAAATCCTAAAGGGGCACTTTTGGTGAAAATGCCGAAAATAGCAGACCTCCAAGCTGGCTATATTCGGTGCTTGATACCATACTGAACTATATGGATTTCTACACAGTGAGGCCAATTCTTTTCATTCAAGTTCAGGAGAGTTTTGACAAGGCAATTCTCTTGAACACTGCCTTCAGGTATGGCATGGAAAGAGGGCATTTGCATTTCTTTCACCATAGTAAAAATTGCATTTATGGTCTGGAAAGGGCAGTTTTTACAGACAGATTAAAGGGCAGGGGCTCAAGCCCCCTTTGATGTCTACGTGCCTGCTTACAAGGGTCCATTTGGTTCCATTTGTATATACTCAAGAGTTATGGACTTGTGAGGGAACCGCCTCAAGCTACCCTGAGGGGTCCCTGGACCCCTCCATTAAACCACCATTAAAGCACAACAATAAAACCATTACGGAGGGAGAGAGGCTCTGGGGAGATTCCGCCCCAAAGCCAGCACTGGTACTGTATGTGATTTTAACCCATTTAGGCCTAGGATTATTGAATGCTTTAACTGTTGAAAAATAGCAGATATACAAGCTCACAGCGCGGCACCGAGTGCCGCGCTGTGAGCTTGTAGATCTGCTATTTTTGAAAAGTCGTGAAAATGTGTGAAAATCTTTGAATGTATGTATTTTTAAAGCGAACGTCTCACGTAACTCAAATGTTGCCTCTGGGTTGTCCCTGGAACTAAATATTTTGAGATGGGGGTCCGTGGCCAAATAAATATCATTTTGGGGGTCCTTCACATGAAAAAGTTTGAGAACCACAGACATAGTAGTCTCTCAAGAACAGACTAACTGAGCTCCAGTTAAGTGAAAAGGACCTTTTCTTTGACGATGGCTGGCCAGATTGCTGACATAGAAACATGAAGGATTCAAAAGACACATATAGAATCCGGTCAAAATTCAAATTTTCACGATTTTTCAAAAATAGCAGATCTACAAGCTCACAGCGTGCGGCACTCGGTGCCGCGCTGTGAGCTTGTATATCTGCTATTTTTCAATAGTTAAAGGATAAAATAATAATACACAATACTGTGTACCCGTTCTGAATCAGCTTTCCAAATTGCAATACTTTTACTTCTACTCCACTACATCTCAGAGGAAATTATTGTACTGTATTGAAGACGTGCATTAACCACTTCCGCCCTAGATATACTTTGGCTATATGAAAACAGACGATCTAGAAGCTTGTAGATCTGCTGTTTTCAGAAGATCTGCATACATGTTGAACACATTTTGAAGCACTCAATGGATCACGAGTGCTTTTACTTTTGGTACATTTTGATGGCAATTACTTTTGTGCTTCTTTTACTCGATTAAAATGTTGACTACCTGGACTTTTACTTTGTAACAGAGTCTGTCTGCATTGCAGTATTGATACTTTTACGTCAGTAAAACATTTGAGTACTGCTAGATAAGATAAGATGGGGCATCTCTTTTTAGTTTTTGTTTGGTTTGTGTTGGAGTGTACACATTGAAATGTAAAAGCAGCCTTGGTTGTGATTGTGAACGGGTATGTGAATTCACCCCATATGTACATTTTGACATTGTATTTCTTTCTTTGTGCCTGTTTATTTTGTGATTGTGTGTGTGTCTTTTGGTTTTGGAAAATAGGGAAGCACTTCTTCAGTGTAAGATGTATATTGTATCTTCGAATTCTAACGTTTCTCTTCTTTTCTCTCTCTCTCTCTCCTCATCATTCCTGTGTCTGTTCCTCCTGTGGTCTCTGTGTCGCTGCTGCTCTGTGTTGTTCCCATGGCAAGGTAAGAGACTGTCTATCAATTCATAAAGTGTGTTTCTGGCCAAGTAGGCCTACAAGACATACTTCAATTTGAGTACCAATAAGCTAGAAGAACACTAATGCCAAATCAATCACAATAGTACAATATCCAAAATCACAGTCAATATCCAGTCTAATATGACCTTCTGGACTAGGCAGGAGGAAAGCAGGTGACGCATGCTTTTTTTCCCCATTCTTTTTGGAGACGACATTGACACAGGATTATGGAATATATCCTTACATTGCAAAGGTAATCAGCACCGTCTGTATTCTGTAGGCTGCCACTAAAGCCCATTTTCCACTGGCCCAACTCCACACCACTCCACACCACACTGCCCACTTGTGTCATGTTTTCCACTACAAGGACCTGGGTAGAGTGGTGTGAAAGTGGTACTAAACAGGGTACTAAAAAGTATCCACTCTAGAGTAGGTCTGAGCTAGGCCAAACAGGGCCAAACACTTCATAATGACTGATCACTCACTGACTTTTCATTTAGACCACCAGGATATAGTTGTAATACATGATAATAGATTCTATTGTGTTATAACCACCATTATAATCTATTATAGTGTATTTTAATTATCATAGTAATACATTAATACTTTATAATGTATTATAATCACAGTTATAATCCATTACAGTGCATTATAATTAGGATAGTTGTAATACAAATTGATATTGTATTATAATCACAGTTAAAAGGGTCAATTTGTTTCTTACCGATTGGGGTACTTTTTTGTAATGGAACATGTAGATATTTTTATGTGGTGTGGTGTGGTGTGGTGCTAAAACTGCAGTCGAAAAGGGGCTTAAGTAGACTGGCTGGTACTTGCTAATGTTTACTTTAGTCACAGGACCAGAGCATCATGCTGTGTAGTTCCATAGACACAATTGGCATAAAACTGGTATTTATGTCAGTGACCGGATTCGGCCGGTTTGATATCATACCTGCCAATTTTTTATATTGGCCGATTCCGATTTCAATCCCTATATGAGAGAACCTTATCCACCACATGATCTCGGGGCCCCGCGCGCCTAGCCTGATACTTCAGTCCGCACGTCACCACCCCCTGTTGGTGGGTGGTTTGTAGTGTGGACTGAAGCTGCACATATTTTATTTTATTTCGAGCCGCCTGAAGAGCGGGCGCATTGAATGGGCCAATCAGGGTTGTATGCTTGGGGCACATGGTTTGGCTGCTCCGGTCCCAGCCCCCTCCAAACAGAGCTCTTGAGCTCACGTGAGACACGCTCGTGGACTCTGATTGGTGTCCTCTGCCCACGTGAGAGTCTAGTGGACTCTGATTGGTCCGTGAAAACTGTCATGGCGGAGTCAGACTCGACTCGTATTATTTTAATAAACGATGCAATAGTGCCGTTTCACCACGTTTTAATACCATTTTGCACTAACGTAAACATGCAGACATATAATATGTTATGAGAAATAACATATTTTTGCAATGTCACGCCACGTCGCCGTCGCGCGTGTGTGTGTGTGTATGTGTGTGTGTGTGTGTGTGACGTCAATAGGCTTTAGCCCGCCAACGCCGAAGTAGAATCTCCGTCCGTAATTTCAGACTCTCATCCCGAAGTGAAACGTAGTGTGAGATGTCTGGCGCTCGCAGTCAGGCAACCGCGCGCCCCCATTGTCACGTTTTCTCAGCTGGGGTGTTAAGTGTGAGTTCAGTTCATAGGTTCAGTTTGCTGAGGCTGTGTTTGACTTCCTTCCCTGACAGGAACAAACCAGACGGCAGCTCTCCGGCGGCTACGTGTCACGTCAAGGAGGAACATGTCACTCACTTTGCCACACAAACGCTACATTTCTGTCTGAGTGTACTTTGCCAGAGCTCACACTTAGCTCACCACAAAGTTTCTCTGTCTGTCTGCCTTCTGATGGAAGGAAGCGTGCTGGGGGTGGTGCTGCTTTTAGCGGTGTAACAATATGGGTGTAGTAGGACTTTGCGGCTAGCGTAGCGGTCCAGGCCTCACCAGTGGTGGAAAGTAACTAAGTACATTTACTTAAAGGAGCTATAGTCAGCTTTTTCTTGAAAAACGGATGCTAAAATAAAAATAATTTTTCGAAAATATTTTATAAAAAAATAAGCTTCATATAATTATGTGTTTCAATTCAAAAATGACCACAAAAAGTAAAATAATGATAAAATAATAATTTTGGCCATTGTCGGGCCGACACTTTATTTACATTCTAGTTTTCAAGAAAAAGTTGACTATAGCTCCTTTAAGTACTGTACTTAAGTACAATGTTGCGGTATTTGTATTTCCAATTTCCAATACTTTTACTTGTTTTACTTCTTGGATTCAAATGTTGTACTTTTACTCCACTACATTTAGTTGAAAATTTCAGTTACTAGTTACTTTGCAGGTGTAAATTATAATATTATAAAACACACATTAACCCACTTTAGCCCTATTTTATACCTTATGGCTATTTGAAAATAGCCGATCTACAAGCTCACAACGTCATGCGACGCGTTGTGAGCGTGTAGATTTGCTATTTTCAGCACAGAACCAAGTGTAAAATCAGTCATTACAATGCCATCAAGGCCTGCCAAAATACATTTCAGTTGACTAAATCAACTGTAGATTTAGTCGCCTAAAATCTTATGATATTCAGTCGACTAAAATTAGACTAAAACTAAAACGTCTCAGGTGACTAAATTATGTCTAAAACTAAATGAACATGTTATTAAAAAGACTATGACTAAAACTAAATCAAAATTTGTTGTCAAAAACAACACTGCTGTGTGTCACTCCTCATCTCTCTCTCTCTCTCAACCCATTACTGTTGTTCACTATCAATGAAGGCAGAAAAAGCCAAGAAAATATCTTGGCTTTCCCGGCATTTACTTTGGCACGCTTATCCACTTTGACAAGTGCAACTATTGAATAAGCCTCTGTATCGTCGACCGTGCGGATGGGTTTTTACAAATATCCAACAGTGAACCAATGTTAGCAAAGTAACCGACCATGCCAACGTTCTTAAGCAGGCACTGCCAACCTGTTTTTTCTTAGGACTTAATTAAGTGTCTCTATTCTGTGAGTAAAGCAGGCAGGAATCCAGGGTCTTGGCTCAAGGAAACTTGGCAGCGCGGACACAGCGACCATTGTGAGGTTCTGACCTTTTAGCTTGTTGTGTTGTGACCATGTGTGGGGACAAGACGGCCTGTCTCCTTACGAGGCCACCCGCCTGACACCTGTGCTTTTTTTCGCCTTTTTTTTTGCCAGTGAAGACTCCGGACTGCGGCGCTTATTATCCCCTCTTAGATGCCGTCGTCCAGGCAAGCCAGTGGCGTGTTCTACCGTGTTACGCTGTATATCGTCGTTGTCGGGTGAAAACCATGTCCAAAACCGTTCGTTTGGCATTTATCATTTTAAAAATGATTTAGTGAAAACAGCCGATCTACAAGCACACAACGCCTCGCCCCGCGAGGCGTTGTGTGCTTGTAGATCTGCTGTTTTCACTACTTTTTTGCGACGGCCTTGTATGATGAAGCAGGGCTTTGCTTTGCGAAAGAACGTAAAAACTAGAAACTTGGAGATACAAGGTTTCCACCCGACAACGGCGATATGTAGTATAACCGTCCCAGAAGATTTGAGGGAAAAATTGTATATCGTCTGCTAATCATTCAAGGTAGCTTATCTGATACGCTACCAGTCCGCGGCATGTGGACTTCAATAGCCTTTACTGCTTTTTCATGTGATAATACATGGCATCAGAGGTGACGGTGTTATTTGATATGGCGACCACGCGTGCGTATGCAACAAAAACAAAATACACATATAACAAAATGTTTTTTTATAGTTTAAGGAACGTAAAAGTCATTCAAAATGACTACTGTCAGCGTTTAATAACCTGCAATGGAAGGAGTGAAGGTCTTAGTGTATCGGGTTGTTCTCTTAAGAGGCACCTACTGTATGCATACTGTATGTATGCAAACCAAATGGTAGCAATTCTCTATGTAATGATAAGGCACCAAAATAAACTATTCATCCATTCATAATAGCCTGAGGCCACAACAGTGCATTGACCGGACAGAACATTGGTCAGCTGGGCAGGGATGTGCAGAGGATGTTAGAGAGTTAGGGGCTGCATTATCTAAAAGGGCATTTTGGTGAAACTATTGAAAATAGCAGACCTCCAAGCCCACAACGCGTCGCGCTGCGACGCGTTGTGAGCTTGGAGGTCGGCCATTTTCAGTACTTGATACCACACTAAACTAAACATAAAAAAGGCAATGTGGCGTACAGCATGGATTTCTACACGGAGAGGGCAATTCTTTCAACATAAGATGCTGCGTTCAAGTTCAGGAGAGTTTGGAAAAGGCAATTCTGTTGAATGCCGCCTTCAGGTATGGCATGGAAAGAGGGGCATTTGCATTTCTTTCACCATTGTAAAAACTGCATTCATGGTCTTGAGAGGGCACTCTTTACAGACGGGTAAAAGGGCAGGGGCTCAAGCCCCCTTTCATGTCTATGTGTGCACCTGCCTGAGCTGGGCTAATAATGACTTTTGCTTTCTGGGCCAGCTGTTTCTTCCAAAAGGAAACACACACACACACACACACACACACACACACACACACACACACACACACACACACACACACACACACACACACACACACACACACACACACACACACACACAAAGGAAACACACACCACTCTCTTTGCTGGGATCCAATTATCTCACAGCAGACTCCAACTTTCACTTTCATTTTTTTAGGCTATGCTTGTCCTTCACGGGCAAAACCCTGTTAAACCAGCAGATAAACAAGAAAGACTTTTCAGTCAATGTTTGCTAAAAGATTTTTCGGGTTTGAACATTGTTCCTGTTCCACCAAATTATGATTTTGAAATTGTGAGGTGAAGAGGACAGTGTGGGGAGCCCTTTCCAGGGACGTGCTGGCCATTGGGAAAAGCGGGACAACTCCCGAACGGCCGCTTCATTCCCAGTCGGTCCAGGCTGGCCATTAGGAAAAAATGTAACTCACAAAATAAAAAATTAAACTGTTTGCACAAAAGTAGTGAAAACAGCCGATCTACAAGCACACAACGCCTCGGGGTGCGAGGCGTTGTGTGCTTGTAGATCGGCTGTTTTCACTACTTTAAATCATTTTTAAAATGATAAATACAAAATAAACGGTTTTGGACATACAAGGTTTCCACCCGACAACGACGAAATATAACTCATGTAATTGGCCCACTGGCTTGTCACTTGTCACAAATCTTTGAGTAGCAGTAGCAGCGCTATAGAGAGAGATCTCTCTCTATTACGCGCAATGAGGGCCTCTCCAACTATTTTTCCCAGGCTGAATCAGGGGCCCAGCACGTCCCTGGCCCTTTCTTCTCCAGTGAATGTTTGATGAAAGGTGACAGATGAAGGATAGCAGATGAAGGTTGCACATCAAGTGACACAAGTGAATTATACTGTGTTTGGTGTGTGTGACACCAAAGCTCCCCTTTGACGTCCTACGATAATTAGTTTCTGCTTCCCGTCCATCAAGGTGACACCGAGGCATACTGTACGTATACGTACTAGTACACTACAGCAGTGGTTCTCAACCTGGGGGTCCCCAAATTATTTTGAGGGGTCCCCGGATGTTTAGCTAAATGTTAACACTGTTTTCTCACTCGACAGTAAACAGACCAACACACAGCTTAAGTGTATACAGGGTACCTGCACATTTCTAAAGTGACAATTTAAGGACTTTAAAGACCTTTTTAGTACATCTGGTCAAACATAGGTAACTATTGGTCAAATATTAGAGGCAGAAATTGTGGAAATAGCAGATCTACTTTCTCACGGCTATTTTCACAAAGGACTGTAATGCCAACTTGATTGATTGAAGACTTTATTAGAAGTTTGCATAGGAAAAGGTACAGTTTCATGACGGTACAGTTCACTGGTACAAGGTCTACTAAAAGGAGATCCATGAAAAGACTAAGCTTATTTTCACAGGAAACCATTAAAGTATCTCATATAACATTGATTGACAGACGAATAGAACACAGTACTATGCAGTAGATATGTAAATAAAATAAAATGAGAGAACAAAAAAAAAAAAAAGAAAACAGTAAGTCTAAACAAATAAGTATATACAAAGAAGGGGCAGGGGAGGGTAGGGTTGGGCTAGGTTAGTTTTTTTTTACCAGTTGCGAACGGCTGCTGCCTGTAAGTGGTTTTTCAGGGCAATTTTAAAGGATGCTAGTGATCCACACTCCTTTATGGCCTTCGGTAAGGCTTTCCACATTTTGGTGGTATAGCAGAAAAAGGAGTTTGACCCTTTGTTGGTTTTGACTCTGGGTTGAAAGTGATCTGTGGCGCTGCCTCTGGTGTTGTAATGGTGTTGTAATTATTAACTCCCACAATTCCAAGTACTTGTGCAGGGTGGGGGGGTCCCCAGTCAAAATATGATTCTTTTTGGGGGTCGCGGCCTGAAAAGGTTGAGAACCACTGCACTGCAGTACAGATATGTGCGGAACCTTTATTTTTGCCGGCCGCTTCAGTTTTTCCCTGCTGGCAATGCCATCCAAGTATATTTCTTCTTATCTCAAAAAAGCAAAATGGACAACCTCTTTACGTCTCCGTATCCTCCCTTATCCGCAGCGGTAGAGCTTTGAAGTAAACCCCTGCCGCCGCCGCTGCCGCACACCGAGCAGAAGTTTTTTGTGTGCTTCTTCTTCTCTGTGCCGTCGTCTTGTGTGTTGCGCCCGTCACCCGCGCTCGGCTTCAAATAAAAAATATGAAGTGGAACATCGTCTGAGATGGAATACTCAGCTCCCCGCTGAGTGAGAATCTATTTTAATTCTGGCTCTGTGACGACTACGCCCCCCCCCCCCCCCCCCCCCCCCACACACACACACACACACACACACACACACACACACACACACACACACACACACACACACAAGCGCAAAAGAAACAGAACACGGCACAGAAAGTAAAAGGAACACCAGAGTTTTATAGTTGGGGGGAGATAAAAAAAAACTCAAATAACTTTTAGTTCTCAGATGTGAGCTGATATGCTGCTGCCTGCCACCCCTCCGCCTGCCTCCCCGCCGGAATAAAGGTGTACCATATCGTCGCTGTCGGGTGGAAACCTCGTATCTCCAAGTTTCAAATTTGTACGTTCTTTCGCAAAGCAAAGCCCTGCTTCATCATACAAGGCCGTCGCACAAAAGTAGTGAAAACAGCAGATCTACAAGCACACAACGCCTCGCGGTGCGAGGCGTTGTGTGCTTGTAGATCGGCTGTTTTCACTAGTTTAAATCATTTTTAAA